>NW_006238981.1:1927533-1935224 GCF_000226075.1 Solanum tuberosum | reverse complement strand
CAAGCAAAAGTAAGTACAGAAGGAGACGGGCAAATCAAGGAAAAAGTAAACTGAAATGCAAATAAAGGGTCACATCAAGTGCAAAGAGTAGTAAATGGGGGGGTATGTACACGAGCGTACAGGCAACAAAGACAAGCAATCTAACTAACTCCGCCGGGCTCCCATAAACCCGACGGGTACGCTCGTGCACAATAAAAGAAACCACCTGCACGGACCCCCATAAGCCCGGCAGATGGACCGACAGTTAAAGTAAAATAATGGAGCTAGAAGGTCTATCACAATATTACCAATTTCCGGACTTTTAACTGAACCATTCCCAATCATATTCCAAGATCTCATTACGTCCCGGACTTTAATCGGAACATCTCCAACCTCCAACACCTCAACCTACAGATGAGAGTAATTAGGACTAAACTGAAGCTTCAGTAAGAAATTTTGAATGCACCACGTGCAAGCTGGACCACGGACTCGAACCGGGTACTATAGCTAATGAGTCAACCTATATGGGCTGGACCACAGACTCGAACCGGGTGCTGTTGCCAAAGGTCGGGCACGGGTGGGCTGGACCATGGACTCTAATCAGGTACTGTAGCCAAAATCAGATCACAGGTAAGTTGGATCACGGACTCTAATCGGGTACTATAGCTAATGAGTCAACCTATATGGGCTGGACCACGGACTCGAACCGGGTACTATAGCTAATGAGTCAACCTATATGGACTAGACCACGGACTCGAACCGGGTGCTGTAGCCAAAGGTCGGGCACGGGTGGGCTGGACCACGGACTCGAACCGGGTACTATAGCTAATGAGTCAACCTATATGGGCTGGACCACGGACTCGAACCGGGTACTATAGCTAATGAGTCAACCTATATGGGCTGGACCACGGACTCGAACCGGGTACTATAGATCTTTTCCCCTCCGAACTGTCTCCAAATGCTTCCCCACTATCAAAAGGTTAATCACCTTGTCATTACGAATATGCTGACACTAGAGTTGTATTTTTCGGAGATGGACCCAAAATTTGGTCTAAAACGGGATTGTGGGACCCACAATTGGAATCCCGAAAACGTCCCACATACCTTACTAAACTAATACCCCAAAATTTAGCACAAAAATATGCCTAAAACATAGCAAATAAGCTCCAACAATTAAAATCATTAATAAGTCTTGACTTACGACTTGGCAGCCCCTTGATCACCAAGTTCTGAAAAAACGAGACCCTTCCAACCCAAACAGATTATACCACGACGATCCTTGCGAAAAACTCTACAAGTTAGCCTCAAGAATGACTCAAAACGGACCTAAGATGATCAAGATATAACCTTTCAAAGTTCAACAAAAATTCATTCCGAAAATCACTCTAGCAGTAGCTAAATTCGATTCCTTACCTCAAAGGAAGCCTGCCCTCGCATTTCTGAGCTCACCTCTAGATTACCCACGAAATTCTCTTGAAATTAGCCTTTTGAATCACCTAATTTGCGCTTAAAATGGAGGAGATATCTATGTTTGAGAATGAGGTAAAAAAATGGACGAAAATTGTCCTTAAATCTGGAAATTTCCAGATTTCAACACTCTGCCACGTGGTGTCGCGTGCCTCTGCCACGTCACCACCGCGTTAGAATTTAACAACTCTTCAAACTTAAATTTTGATGTTCCGGACTTGTTCGGAGTTGTAAAAACACAAACCATATATGGAATCTGAATGGAAATGATATTTTGGACTCAACGGTGAAGTGGGAATTTCCATTGGAGATCGCTTCGATGAAAAGTGGGTCCCACACCCAGTATCATTTTGAGCCAGATTCCACAACGGGCATCTAAAGCCTCGGGAAGTGAACAAAGGGTCGTTCTAGACCAAAATCGATATTCCGAAGCTAACCTAGCTGTCAAAATTTTCATCTGAGCACGTCTTCCAAGAAGGTTGACCAAAGTTAACTTTTCAAGTTATAAAATCTCCAAAACAGGGAAACGGGCCTAAACCCAAACGAACGACCAGGTGACCGAACAGTTAGTGCCAGCAAGTCATAAATGACTTGGGGTCGCTACAGGAATGCTCTAAACGATGGAATGAATGCTTTAATTTAAAAATAACCTGGAGGGTCATTACAAACTCATTGACAAAGGACTAACTTTTTAGTTCAACCACCTCTAGTATGGGGGTAGTCGAATGGATATGAGAACGCATGAGTTAGAATAAATCACTATGACATAGCTCTATTGCACGATTAACACTACAAGAAAAAGACTTACTAGGGACCAATAATTAAGGACGAGTGAAAAATCTGGTCCCCATAGGTATATCTATAAAGACAAAATTTTCTACTGGTCCCTAATTCTTGTTAAATTAGGGAAGAGAGCAAAACTGGTCTAAAAAATAATAAGTATCTGGTCCCAAAATGAACAATGAGAGTTGGGCTCAACTCGAAATAACAAGTTAAAAAATATTTTAATATACAATAATCCCTCTCTTTCTCTCTCTTTAATATACAATCCCTCTTTCTCTCCCTTTTCACAAAAAAACGGACATGTTTGTACACTTGTTTTTCTCCATCTTTAAGAATTTGTGGAAATGGACAAATGACACTATCAAGGCTAGCATTCACAAATAGTGGTATGCATATTCGAGATCTGCTCGGATCAACTACTACACATTTCTCGATACTGTTGTATCGATCGTTGCTCATGATCTGAAACGAGTCACCTAGATATGTTAACCGCTAAGGCGCCTTTGATTAGATTTACGTGGATCCAATTATCGCCTTTAGTACCTAGGACATATAGGCTTCCCGTGTCGTCCTGGAGGAGAAAAGTGATGTAGGACACGTTGCATTTTCGGCGACAACCAATGGTGATACTTTGATTTGGGCATGGTGGATAGTAGTTTATGTTGATAGCCATATTTCCCATCAAGAGAGGTTCTAAAGATTTATCAATTTCATTGACATATAGACCCTTCACGAAGGAGAGTATTAGCTAAAATTATTATTAAGAGAATGTGTATTTCTTGAATTACTTTGGGTTTGGGTATGAACATTGTCACGCCCCGAGCCTATACCCTGGACGTGGTCAGCACTCAAGAACCATTGCATTTCCCAAACGAACCCTTGGCCTGGCTCAACTCTCAGCAGAAGACTTACTCAACATAAAATGAACTTTAAAAGTAAACTTTACTCAACTGTCTACAAAGGTAAACTTAGAATATTTTTAAAATAAAACATTCACTGACCAAAAGAGGCAACTCAAGTGTAGAACATTAAACACCGGAAATGAAAAGACTCATGAACTACTACTGACTATCTATCTATGAAGCCTCTAATACTATGAGGGATGTCAGGACAAGACTGTCGATCATCCTTACAAAACTGAAATAGATGAAAATAAATAAAGGATCCTCCGAAATCAAGGAGGCTCACAAAACAACTCTGGAACTGCAATTGGTATCAACGAATCGCCTGTTGATGACCCTGATCTCCTGTATCTGCATCATTTCATGATGCAGGCCAAATGGCATCAGTACATTAAATGTACGAGCATGTAAAGGGAATATTGAACATAACATAACAACTTGAACTTGGAAAGAAGGAAACATACTCACCTCTACTCTACTCAACCTCAACTCATGGATACAAAGCTCAAAGAAGTATAAAAACAACAATAAAGATATAGTTTATATAAAGCCTTTGAAAACAGTAGATAACAACTCAATGTATTCAAAAATACAATAATAACTCAGTTCATATGTAAAAATACAAAATAACTCTGTTTGAGAGATTCTCTAATCGACAACCATCACTATGAGCTATGTGATGATACAGTGCCTCGCCCACACTATCATAACTGTCATATACCCTGCCGGGGTATAGAACTCCTCAACTAAGTTTATCCACTAAGCTATGTTTAAAAAGCAATAAGGAATCATCTAAAAGTATGACCCTTTCTACCCACGCTAGCTAAATGGTTTATGAGGACTTTGAGTTATCGAACTCGTCCCTGTATCGGTGCTCAATACTACTCCCAAAATATGACTTAGCTCATATGTTTAAAAAAATTCTTCATCCTCAAGCTTTGATATTATTATTCAAATGTTCTCTTAAAAGTGATTATACTCAAAAACTCCTCATGAACTCATTTGGAAATCATTGTTTCCCCTCATTTTAAATATAAAAACATTTACACTTGGAATACTTAGTTCCCATGTATTCATTTTGAAAAAATGAAACTCAACTCTCCTCATCCTCAAATTCAAGTACTCAAGTCTTAAAACAAGTTTTAAAAGATTGTAAAAGACTTCTCAAAATGACTCGAAAGAACTCTCAAGACTTTGGTCTTAACTATACATTGAATTTAAATTACGAATTCAACGGTTGGGATTCATGTTATGAATTATTTCTCGATGTTTAGATGTAGTGTAGAGTAGTTAGAATCAATTGTGAGTAAAGGTACACTTCAAAAGAAATTAGACGGAGAAAACAATGGAAAAAAGGGTGGGGGAAGGCGACCGCGGGGCGCCAGCCCTTGAACTTCAGAGGCTACCTTTTGGTGCATTGCTGCCCCCCTCCCTAGCCCTCCCTTAGAACTTTTCGACGAATTTTTCTTCTCATTTTCTGACCCTAATTCGTCTAGAATCGATTGTTTTCTTCAAATTTTCCTTAGATTCAATTACCCAATACAAGTGCATGAGAATCTACTCAAAAACAACTCTCAACTCAATACATTTGTCTCAAGAACTCATCAAACTCATCCTATTTCAAGAACCAAAGCAACACTTCAAGAACACTCATCAAGAACACTAACTTTCTCAAGATTTATGGATAGATTCACAAAAGAAACTCATGATTGCGTATGGGTGAGCGAACCCAATTCATGGGTGACACCTTCAAGTAAACCCAATCATTTACCTCAAATTCCAAGTCTCTTCTCTTAACATCAGTATAGGATTTCTGACGACTCTGCACTGTTTTCAACCTTTCTTGAATGATCTACACCTTTTCCATAGCTTGATGAACCAAGTATGGTCCTATCAACCTAGCCGAATCAACCTCAAACCATCCAATAGGAGATCTACATCTTCTCCCATAAAGAGCCTCATAAGGAGCCATCCGGATGCTAGAGTGATAAGTGTTCTTGTAAACAAACTCAATGACAGGTAAGTGATAATCCCAATTACCCTTGAAATCAATCACACACACCCTCAACATATCCTCTAAAGTCTAAATCATGCGCTACGCTTGAACATCAGTCTGAGGATGGAAAGCAGTACCCAAATTTACCTTCGAACCCAAACCTTTCTGGAAAGACTTCCAGAATTATGCAGTGAATAGCTCACCTCTATATGAAATGATGGATACCGGAACTTTATGAAATCTGACTACCTCTTGAATATATAACTTAGCATAATCATACGCTGAATAGGGAGTATTTACTGGCAAGAACTGGGCTGATTTAGTCATTCGATCTACAATCACCCAAATTGAATCATCTTGACTGCGAGATCGTGGTAAACCAGTAATTAAATCCATATTGATAATTTCCCTCTTCCATTCTGTAAGATCTATATTCTGAGCCATACCACCAAGCCTCTGGTTCTCTGCCTTGACTTGTTTGAAATTTGGGCACTTAGCAACGAACTCTACAATACATCTCTTCATACTACTCCACCAATAGACTTATCTCAAGTCACGATACATTTTTGTGGAACCCGGATGTATAGAGTATCTTGAAGTTCATCCACCTTTGACACACACAATCTACATTGATACCTCAATACACCATCTCCCCCTTGTTCAAAAGCCATCACTTTCTGCTTATGAACATTTACCTTCAATTCAAGAAAAACAGGATCTTGGTCTTGTTTCTCTTTCACTTCGGACACTAGTGATGATTCAGCTCCATTCATCACCACCACTCCACCTTCATTGGAATCCATTTGCCGAACTCCCAAAAATGCAAGTCTGTGTACATATTTTGCTAACTCTTTCTTGTCTTCCTCACCATGGGAAGTACTACCCATAGATAATTGGCTCATAGCATCATCAACACCATTAGCCTTACTTGGGTGATAGAGAATACTCATGTCATAATCTTTGATTAACTCCAACCACCTCCTATGTCTGAGATTAAGCTTTATCTGACAGAATACTTACTGAAGACTCTTATGATCAGTGACCACATCTATATGACCATAAAGATAGTGATGCCATATTTTTAAAGCAAACACTACATCAACCAACTCTAGATCATGGGTTGGGTAATTCTTCTCGTGAATCTTAAGTTGTCTGGAGGCATAAGCTATAACTTTGTCATTCTACATCAATACACAACTCAGTCCAACTCTGGACGCATCACAATACATAAAAAAACCTTTCTTACCGTCTGGTAAGGTCAACATTGGGGCAGTAGTACTCAACCTAATTTTCAATTCTTGAAAGCTTTTCTCACAAGCTTCAGACCATTGAAACTTTGTTGTCTTATAAGTCAACTTAGTCAAAGGGTATGAAATAGATGAGAATCCCTCGACTAATCTTCTATAATAACCAGCCAATCTGTAATACCCCGTAATTCTATTAAGCTAAGCTAGGGCTAAATATGTGGGGTAGCAAGCCATGGAAGAGGGAAAGGACCTATGGCACTTAGAAGTTTGTTAAGTAGAGCATATTTTTTCTTTGCAACTCGGCGAGGTGGGGTTCCATCGCCCAAGTGATTAGGCGATTAGCCAAGTGGAACCCCATCGCCTAAGGGGCTTCCCCAATGGGTCTAAATGCTAGAATTTTGGGTGAACCAGGTCGGGGCTCCCGACCAGTAGGCGCATCGCCAACCTGCCCTCCTCCATCGCCTAGTGGCCTGCTCCACCAAGGGGAGCTGCTGGAAAACTTGGCGGACCAAGAGTCCACTTGGCGAGCCAAAACGGGCCTGGTTGGTAGTCTAATTTAGAATCGTAGGGTTTTTTAGTTATTTTTCCCTAAATTAATACTACATTGATTGATTCTTCCCCTAATATAGTATATAAGCATTTTACACTCAAGTTTCCTGCAATTAAGTCATTCTCCTTAGAATCCAAAGAAAACACAACTTCATCCCCTCCAAAGAAAATTCTCTCTCTAGAAAACTCAACAAGAAGAACAAGAAGAGGAAGAACAAGAAGAAGAAGAGGATGAGGAGAACGAGGATGAGGATGAAGGGACGAGGAGGAGGAGGACGAGAAGGAAGAGAACGAAGACGAGGAAGAAGACATGGACGAGGAAGAGGAGGAAGATGAGGAGGAAGAAGAGGAGGAAGAAGAGGAAGAAGAGGAAGAAGAAGAGAAAGAAGAAGAAGAAGAAGAGGAAGAAGAAGAAGAGGAAGAAGAAGAAGAAGAAGAGGAAGAAGAAGAAGAGGAACAAGGGGAAGAAGAAGGAGGAAGAAGAAGAGGAAGAAGAGGAAGAAGAAGAGAAAGAAGAAGAAGAAGAAGAGGAAGAAGAAGAAGAAGAAGAGGAAGAAGAAGAAGAGGAAGAAGAAGAAGAAGAAGAGGAAGAGGAAGAAGAGGAGCAAGATGAGGATGAGGAGGAGGAGGAGGAGGAGGAGGAGGAGGAAGAGGAAGAGGAAGAAGAAGAAGAGGAACAAGGGGAAGAAGAAGGAGGAAGAAGAAGAGGAAGAAGAGGAAGAGGAAGAAGAAGAAGAGGAAGAACAGGAAGATGAGGAAGAGGAGGAG
>NW_006238981.1:1926640-1926779 GCF_000226075.1 Solanum tuberosum | reverse complement strand
AAGAAGAGGAAGAGGAAGAGGAGGAGGAAGAGGAAGAGGAAGAGGAAGAGGATGAAGAGGAAAAGGAGAAGAAGGAAGATGAGGAGGAAGAGGAGGAAGATGAAGAGGAAGAGGAAGAAGAGAAAGAAGAAGAAGAAGA
>NW_006238981.1:1908901-1925816 GCF_000226075.1 Solanum tuberosum | reverse complement strand
GAAGAAGAGGAAGAGGAAGAGGAGGAAGAGGAAGAGGGAGAGGAGGATGTGGAGGAGGTGGAGGAGGAGGAGGAGGAAGAGGAAGATGAGGAAGAGGAGGAGGAGGAAGTGGAGGAAGAGGAAGATGAAGAGGAAGAGGAAGAAAAAGAAGAAGAAGACGAAGAGGAAGAGGAAGATGAAGACGAGGAAGAGGAAGTGGAGGAAGAGGAAGAGAAGGAAGAGGAAGAGGAAGAGGTAGAAGAGGAAGAAGAAGTAGGAGGAAGAAGAGGAAGAAGAGGAAGAGGAATAAGAAGAAGAGGAAGAGGAGGAAGAGAAGGGGGAGGAGGAGTTGGAGGAGAAAGAGGAGGAGGAGGAGGAAGAGGAAGAAGAAGAAGACGAAGAGGAAGAGGAAGAAGAAGAAGAGAAAGAAGAAGGAGCAAAAATAAGAGAAAGAAGAAGAAGTGGAAGAAGAACAAGAGGAAGAGGAGGAGAAGCAGGAGGAAGAGGAGGAGGAGGGGGAGGAGAAAGAGGAGGAGGAGGATGAGGAAGAGGAGGAATAGGAAGACGAAGAGAAAAATGAGGAAGAGGAAGACGAGGAAATCGAGGAAGAAGACGAAGAGGAAGAAGACGAAGAGGAAGAAGAAGAGGAAGAGAAAGAAGAAGAAGGAGGAGGAGGAGGAGGAGCAGGAGAAGAAGAAGAAGAAGAAGAAGAAGAAGAAGAAGAAGAAGAAGAAGAAGAAGAAGAAGAAGAAGAAGAAGAAGAAGAAGAAGAAGAAGAAGAAGAAGAAGAAGAAGAAGAAGAAGAAGAAGAAGAAGAAGAAGAAGAAGAAGAAGAAGAAGAAGAAGAAGAAGAAGAAGAAGAAGAAGAAGAAGAAGAAGAAGAAGAAGAAGAAGAAGAAGAAGAAGAAGAAGAAGAAGAAGAAGAAGAAGAAGAAGAAGAAGAAGAGGAAGAAGAGGAAGAAGAGGAAGAAGAGGAAGAAGAGTAAGAGGAAGAAGAGGAAAAAGAAGAATAGGAAGAAGAGGAAAAAGAGAAAGAGGACGAAGACGAAGAGAAAGAGGACGAAGAGGAAGAGGAAGAGGAAGAGGAAGGAGGAGGAGGAGTAGTAGTAGGAGAAGAAGAAGAAGAAGAAGAAAAACAACAATTAGAATAAGAAAAAAAGAAGAAGAAGAAGAAGAAGAATAAGAAGAAGAAGAAGAAGAAGAGGAAGAAGGGGAAGACGAAGACGAAGAGGAAGAAGACGAAGAGGACGAAGACGAAGAGGAAGAAGACGAAGAGGACGAAGACGAAGAGGATGAAGACGAGGAGGACGAAGTCGAGGAGGATGAATACGAGGAGGAAGAGGAAGAGGAAGAGGAGGAGGAAGGAGGAGGAGGAGAAGGAGGAGGAGGAGGAGGAGGAGAAGAAGGATGAGGAGAAGAAGAAGAAGAAGAATAAGAAAGAAGAAGAAGAAGAAGAGGAAGAATACGAAGAGGTCGAAGACGACGAGGAAGAGGAAGAGAAAGAGGAGGAGGAAGAGGAAGAGGAGGAGGAGTAGGAAGAGGAGGAGGAGGAGGAAGAGGAGGAGGATGAGGAGGTGGAGAAGAAGAAGAGGAAGAAGAAGAATAAGATGAAGAATAAGAAGACCTAATTGTGAAGATAAAACCCAATTAGGTTCTTCCAACCATAGAGCCCCTTAGATTTCCCCCAATTGTGAAGATAAAACCTAATCTAAGCTAGGGTTTCTTCCTATGGTGTGGGTAGTGTTTGGTTATGATTCCATTTGAGTGGATAATACCTAATTATGATTGATTTAGCATTGAATTGTAATATTATGATGAATTTATGTGATTTATATGGTTAACCCTAGCCCAATGGATGAGTTTGATAATTTGTGGGTTTATGCCATGAGAGGTGAAATTGAGGATTCATAGTTGGTCTTCTAAAATCAATGTCATGTGTAGTAATTATTCAAGATTAGGAACATATAGACATGAATTGAACTATACTCTATCATATGTGATGGATCTTGACTAATAAAGTTGAAGTTGAAGCTTTACGATGAATTGTGACTAGAATCACTTGATAATAAAGAATGTGGTTAGAATGCCTTGAAATCTAGATATTTATGATGATTGTAGAGGTAAAGCTTTGAGAGTAGGGCTTGTAGTTATGAATGTTGATCTCTAGGTATTGAGAGTAAAGCTAATATTATTAACTATAGATGTTAAGGCTTTGAGAGCAAAACCTACATGTGAATAGAAGGCTAATGAATAGAATTGTGATGAAAGATCTTTACCTAGCTAATTCACCTCATGAATAATAGATGGTAGGAACTGATAGAATCACTTGAGTCATGATGATATCTATGTCTAATGTAGAATTCTAGATATGATATTAGGCATGAAAGTGAACTTAACATGAAAGGTGTTCTCACATAGTAATGGTTCTAGGGTTGAAGGGCTTTTCTCACCTAATTGAACCTAAGGCTAAAGAGCCTTCATACCTAGGTCATGGATGGTGATAGTTTCTCACACATGATCTAAAAGAGGTAAATAGTGAATTAACATGGATTGGTTGTCAAGGACATCTTTCTATGAACTTGAGTCAAAGTAGAAACTTAATAGTTATCTTGTGGGATTTAGGCCTAGCACCGAGTGGATATTGAAATGAGATGGAGGTTCTCACCTAGTTGAGTTTGGGCTTCAAAAATGGGAACTCTCACCTAGTAGAGTCCGGTTTTCCCAAATGGTATCTCATGAGATGGAAGCCTTCACCTAGTGGATTTTTGGGTTTCTAGTAGCAATCTATGTATCTCATAACTACGTGCCCCATAGGAAAGTTAGCTAGTGGATCCAACTAAGCTAACAGACCGATTCTACCTTAGGAAAGTGGACCAACCCTTGACGGTGTGGGTAACATCGGGAGAGATCATGTGATAGCTCATATGCTCTCATGTCGGCTAGGGCTATATTCCAACTACAACAAGATTAGTAATGAACTAAGATTATGCTTAAGCATCTCCTAGGGTTCAAACTTAATGGTCTAAGATTATGCTTAATGTAGCATCTCCTAGAGTCCAACACAACCTAATGAACTAAGATTATGCTTGAAGAAACATCTCCTAGAGTTCAAGCTTGATGAACTAAGATGTACTTAAAGTAGTATATCCTAGGGTTCAAAATAATGAGAAACTAAGATAGGCTTAATAAATTACCTCCTAGTGTTCCAATGCTCTAAAAAAAAGGACTAGTCCCAAATTAGGGAACTAGAGTAGGATGACCTAAAGAATTACTTAGTATGAATGGTAGTATGGGATGTCATTTATACATTGCACAAGTATGACTCAAGGTTACCTAAGAGGTGTTGATATTATATGATGTATGCTTTAGTTGATTGTTGCTATAGTTGCCTTCCATGACACAATTGACTAGAGGTTGTAGACACGTAATTTTTTACTGAACTTAAATTTACCACCATTTTTAGAGCTTAAATATTTTATAAATCTAAATTAAATATTTTGATTTTTATCTTATTTTATTAAGTTTATTTTAAAGGATTTGAAAATAACAAAAATAGAGTCACACTTTAAGGTACATTTTATTTTTAATTTATTCAAATTTTAGTAAATAAATTAGATATTTTAATATTTTCTTAATTATATTTTTTGATCTAGCTATTTAATTTTTTTATATTTTATTTAATTCCAAAATAATTAGTTAATAGTATTATTATTATTATTATTATTATTATTATATTTTATTTATTAACAACAAAAAATTTTAAAAAAAAACCTACCCATTACCCTCACCCCTACTTAACCACATCACCTCACTAACCACATCTCAACCCCACTACCCCACTCCTACACACTACAAACAACAACACTACACACATATACTACGTACTACACACACCTATAAGAGACAGAAAACATAACAAAAAAAACAACCAAAAACAATCAGTAAGGAAAAAAAAGAAAAATGCAGCAAACAAAAAAAACTTTCAAATTCATTTTATTCCTCTTTCAAAAATTCACCAACACATTCACATTTTTTCTTCCTTTCTCATTACTACTTTCATATAAACACAAAACATATACTACCACATACAATCTACAAAAGCTTTGTGAGCGTTCTAATCGAGTTTCGGTCCAGATTTTGTGGTATTCAACTTTACCTTACTCTTAATTTATTTATGGAATTTGATGTCTTTTCGTGATTTGATTTTCGCAGAAGGTATCATTTAATTTTTATTGTATATTTTGATTTTCATGATTATATAATACTTGTTTTCAATGTTATGAAATTTGCTCAAATTTTATGTGTATTTATTTCTGACACAATAATATTGAAATATTTCCTGTTTATTCTATTATACATTTATTTTTCATTTTTGTACCATATGTTGTTATCAATTAAGTACCTCTTGTGTCCAACCAAAATCAACTAAATGTCTAACAAAATTATTCTAATAGTTTGTTTAGTCAACTATATCTAATTTTAAAAATGTTTATTTTAGAAAAATTAAGCGATGAAGAGTTACAATTTTTTTACTTTTTATTTTTATTGTCGTTTGTCATAACTTGTAAGTATACTTAAAATGTAACTGCATCTATATCCAATTTGAATATGAAAAAAATATTTTTTTATTTGTTTAAGATTTTGAATTTTATTATTTAAATAGTATTCATGAATATAAAAAGTAAAAACTAATTTAATCATTAATAATACATACAAGCATTCTAGCAATAGGTAAATATTAGGATATACGACCTGTTAAAAAATATTTGTTTCGATTAAGAATGTGATTACAAATTTTTTTCAAACATTTAAAAGAAATTCAAGGATGTGGTGACACACCTTGGTAAAATTATTTTAGTAAAGATTTTATTTTGTTAAAATCAAGATGTGAGACTAAAAATATTAGGTGACACACTCGAGAGAAGAAACTTGTTATGCTTTTGAGCCGGTGTATGCCAAGACCAAGAATGAAGCGATCATCTAGGGTGAGACTAATAAAATTTCAACAATAAAAAAAATGCGAACATGTGGTGGCTTGAAATAATATATCCAAAAAAAAAATTTCAAGATAAGTATAAGTCAATAAAATTGATTGTGCTAGAACCACTAGACTCGAGGGATGCCTAATACCTTCCCCTCGGTCAACAAAATTCCTTACCTAAATTTCTAGTTCGCAGACCAAATAAAGAGTCATTTCCTTTTGATTAGGGATTAAACAAAAAGGTGGCTTGGAACACCATAACTCAATTCCAAGTGGCGACTCTGAAAAAATAAAATAATTCCTAATCAATACTGTCACTTAAATTGGAAAAACCCTTCCGCCGGTCGAAAAAGGGGTGTGACATCTCTGGCGACTCTGCTGGGAAATAACAAGAATTCGAGCTTTGTTATATTGACTTTTACTATATTTTATTACTTATTTTGGATATTGTGTATCATGGCCTAATGTGCTACTTGCTGCCTATTTATTGCTTTGTTTATATTGTTTAACTATACTAAATTGTTTTCTCTCGCGCACACCTTATGAGTCTTTGAATACACTTATCACAAGTTCACAGGAATGCATTTATGCATCCTACTTTCTCTCGAGATAAAGCTGGAGTGTCTTGACACCCAGTGAAGAATATTTAGTCACATATGTTAGGTGGGAATGGACCAACAATGAAATCGAAATAGCGTTGCCACCGATAAGTTGCCCCTCCCTGGCTCGAGTTGTCCACTCGGGTAAGCCAGTCTAGACACATATCTCCTTCAGGGTTAAACCTAATGAAACTGAAACACAGATATGGCTAATCCTAGTAGGCTCCACTTATTTTCATTATTATTTGCAATTGACTTAGTGACTCAACATAGGATCGAATCTGTCTAGAATGTGTATCCCTCTATTATTTGATTACTTAGATAGTTACATGTGTTATCAGAAAATATATTTATTTAGAAGATCTTTTATTTGACAATTGTACGGTGATTAGTGAAATGAGAAAAATAGTTTATCTTTCAAATTTTGTATAAAGATAGGGAGAAAACACCAAAAATATTTCTACTTTTAGAAGTTATTATACATTTCCTAAAAATGAAATAAATTTTTTTTTCACAACTTAACCAAAATTGCAAATGTAATGCATTTGTCAAGTCATGCTTCAATATCTTAAAGTTTTTTTAACTGTCCAAGGTGGACGAACTACGCACACCTGATTCTCACCTCGATGAGATACGTAGAAAACCCTCTTTGGGTTCGGTGATCCTTATTTAAAATTTCAAAAATAAAATATGTATTTCTTATTAAAAATAATGATGTGCTTATGATCTTTTTGAATTACGTTTGACTTGATTCTCGCTTTGACAAGATACGTAGGTAGCCTCATTTTGAGGTTCGGTCCAACTAAGGAAAATTTAGAAAGGCCTCGTCACAAAAACTGGGGCAATTTTAAAAAAAAAAAAATTCAAAGTTCAAATAAAAGTGTTTCTCTTCCTTATTTTAAAATCTAAAAAAAAAACAAGATGAAAAATTTGTTTCGGGTACGACATTTCTTCAAGAAAATTTTTAATTTAGAAAATTTAACTTGGTTGGTACCAACATGTTTAGGAATGTGACCTATCGACTTCTTTTGGTATCTCTTGATAATTTTATGTAATACTTGAAAAACTGTTTTACTTAAAGTTAAGGCTAAAACAAATTCAAACTCATGTTTCATGTACATTGTGTGGTCAACTTTACATATTAAATTCAATGACATGCCTTTGTTGATCTAGAACTTGGCCCGAATGTTGGTTGGAACGAATTTTTGAGCAACATTTAACTTGGAAAAGGATTATAGGTTTTCTTTGATCCGATTGTGCCTTTCAAGCCTACCAAACACTACAACATTTTAGGCCTACGGCCACCCCAGTAAAGTGTAGCCTAAACTAGCAAAAAGTGTGGCCTTTGATAAAAGGCTACACTTTTGGACTTTAAGCAACACTTTTTCAGGGGTGGCCAAAAGGAGCGTAACCTTAGAGTTTATGCAACACTATGTTACCTTATCAGCCACGCTTTGATGTACCTCATATAGCAACATTTCTATCTTATACAACTAGTTTTAGTACCTCATATAGCAACATTTCTATCTCATACAACTACACTTTTAAGCGTGGCCTTAGCTTCCTTATTGCCCACGATTTGTAAGTGTTGCCTTTTCTATCTAATGTATGACCACACTTTGAAGTGTAGTCCTTGCCCATGTGCATACCACAATTTACAGCCGTATGGCTACACTTTTAAGTGTGGTAATACTATTTTGCTATAAAATATTTATATGCCACAATTTCTAATTAAAAAACACCAATATTGTTTTGCAATAAATAATCTCAAGTATTAAATTGGCTAATAAATAATTCAAATATATAGATTTGCAATAAACTTCAAAAGATAGTATGTCTTGTGTACATACACATACTTATAAAGCAATATTCTAAATATGTGTACACAATAGTTCAAAAAAGTACTCTTACAATAGTTCAATATATTGTAGCAATGAATATATTTCACAAAATCAAACATAATGTATTCAAACTTTTACAATAGTTCGAAAACTCTTCATCATCCACTTCAATGAGATCAAATTGACTTGTGATGACCCTTCAAATTTGATCACCTCCATTTTTCTACACATTTAAAATGTACAACAAAATCAGATTGCAGCATTTATTGAAGAGGCAAGAAGTTCCAAATTAATTCCAAATTGCAGTAGTTCCAGATTGCAGATTGCAGACTTCAAATTTTTTGAGTTCACTTTGCAGATTCTGAGGCAAATTAAAACCAAATTGCATATTGCAGATTATAGTTCCAGTTCAGAATTAATTCCAGATTGTAGATTACAGCTCCAAATTAATTCCAGATTACAAATTACAGTTCCAGTTTGCAAATTTATTGAGTTCAAGATTGCAGGTTACAGTTTAGATATACTAATACAAGATGACACCATAAAACAGAGAAGAGATTCCATATTGCATTCCAAGTCAATAGTACTTCTTCAATGTTTGCAACAAGACCAAAATGTCCATACAGATACAAAAATATCTCAACACTATATGTTGTACACGGTCTCTTAGCCGAGATACCACACCTAGTTGATTAATAAGTCGTGTGTTCAATTTTCTTACGATGAAGTTACAACATTAATCATTTCTACTTTATTCTGAGGCAAACTAAACCAAAAAGGTACCAGAAAAAGAATAGACATTCATTTCCTTTTGTCTTCATGGCATGCACAAAAAATTTAACTAATCAATTAATGACCAAATTAAATCCATAATGAGATGTCTTATCTCATATAATAGAAAAGTGTGCAACTTTAACAGAAAAGGTTCTCCTTGAACTATTGTTCATGTACCTCTTCAAATATATTTACATTGCATGACAATCACATACCATATAAATAACAAATCCATTTACTCAAAATGTCTATCAAACTGCTTGCGATCAAATTAGAGAGAAAAAAAACCAGCTCACAATTTTGGTCAACAACCTGTCAAGTGTTTCTACTGCTATAAACCAGGAAACACATTAACATTAGCATGATTTTACTAGTAGCTATACATGTAATCATGGTTAATTTATTACTTGAACAACATTGGCTCAATCATGTATACCACATTTATTTAACCAAGCTAAACCACCCACAAATAACTTGGTCATCTCTCGGCAATTACCATTTTTCCATAAAAATCAAAGTCCTAAATCACATTCAGCATCAAAAATCAGAGACAGTAAGGAAAAGGGGTAAATGAGTATGTAAGAGAATACGATTATGAAATGAGCAGTATGAGAGCTTTGGTTAGCTAACAACCATTAATTACTTACACATCCTTGTAAAAATTCCAAATGCTGAATATGTAATGAAGGATAAGCCAGGCAACAGAAACATTGGTAAAACCCGCAATGCCCTTATTTATAGTTAAGGTCAAGGGATCGTGTTGTCATGATAACATAACCCACTACAGTAACCTGAACGTTGAAATAGCCGCAATACGACACCCATAAGACTAGTAAACATATAATGTACATGTGATGATATAATAAGCAACTCAAGCAGTCAGATACCAATATAACATAAAGGATACACACTGATTATCAATTAGCTACATAATAACATGCATGTGTAACATCTGCAACAAGTGCAGGCTTAATATAATTTAAACCACCGGGATGCCCAAATAAAAGTGGCAAACTTGGAAACTTAGTACACTCATGCCCCAACAGACCAAACAATATCCAATCCACTTCTAGAAGAACTAAACTACTAGATTATTCAATGCCAGTAGAGAGTCCAAAAAAATCAGATGAAGACAAAGGTTGGACAACAGTAGTATACCAAAAAAAGAAAAATATCAAACTACCAACAACCTGCACACGTGAAATGCAATTACTCACACAATCAAAATACATTTAATACGTAAATAAATGAACAAAGCCAAAACAAAGTTTCACATGATTCTGTAGGTCCACCAATTCTCAATACCCAGGACAAAATCAAACAGCAAGAAGGAAAAAAACCCCAAAAATTCAACACTAAACTCCAAAGGAGGGGAAGCAACCACGTCACTGAATTTTGAGAGTACAAGCCACGTACAAAGTATGATATCCAAGCCACGTAGAAGCACTAAACTACCAGATTGTTAAGTACAACTTAATTTTTGACAAGTCAGAACTTGACAAACTCATATCTTTACTAATTTAAGAATGCAGAAAAATGATTTGATGATAAATATTTCCTTAGCAATTTATAAATACAAAATAAACTAATCTAGATTAAGCAATTTTAACAAGAATCAGATTCAGGTTAAAAACAGGATTAAAGAATAAAAAACATGTACAATACTTTATTTACTTCAATCACTCTCTAGTTATAGAAAATTGAAAAGAAATACCAAGTAATTTAAATTTACAGCACACATATACATTAAAATTACATATTTTAATCAAATTAAAATAAATAACGACCTTAGATTATCATAAAGCACATGAATGACATGGAGAAAAAAAAGGCCTATTTTCGAAGAAGAAATCACACACTTTCATAATTCTAAATAATCCCTACAAATATGTCACTCAAGTAAGAAGCATTAGAGTAGATTGCTTACAAATGCAAAACAAGGTGATGATGTTCCAAAATTTTCCAAGTATCCAAAGAACCCATAAGCCAGCAATAACCTACAAGTAATTCTTACATCAAAATATGAAAGAGATGATACTAAGATAAAATGTAAGTTTTGACATATGTATTTAAGTATAATTTTTTAATATACAAGATATAATTTTTTGACGAGACCATTCATTTGGAAAGGATCAGATGATTAAACTACATCCTACCTAGGAACCTTTCTTTCTCCGTCTTGACATAATTTTTGGTAATTTCTGCCACAGTGCAGCAGCCAGCAAGAGCAATAGTTTGTTCTAGTTCATTCTTAAGCATTTCAATAACTTGTTTTACCCCAGATTCTCCATTAGCAGCCAAGCCATAGATAATCAGTTGATCAACCTGCAGGAATATATTAAAAAAAAATTACGTTGTCATCTGTGTATATAACTTAAATTCATTTCTTTAAATCATTAAGTTTACAAGAGCAGCTTCTACGCCGAGTGCTAGAGCCTTGAATATGTTTGTTCCTCATCTAATTCCTCCCTCAATAAGAACTGGAACTTTACCTTGAACTACATGGACCTCCTAATTTAGGAGATTTCAAGTTAATATTTTTCAAATTTTTAAGATTCAAAACAACATATTTCAGTTTTCAATTGAAAAGAATTCCAAAATGAGCTTGTATTTCATATCTGAAAATTAAGGGAATCACCTCTTCAAGAACAGAAATAGTAGCTGGAGTGTAATTTAGCTGCCGAGTTCCATGGTTAGAGACGATAACTCCTGCAAGTTCTGCTTCAATTGCTTTCATTGTTGCAAAAATATTCAGTGTTTTCCATCAAACACATGTATGGAATTTAGAGAGAAATATTTGGAATCATGTACAATGAGATATGGAGCTGATTAGAGAGTTTTTTGACTTTAGCTAAGGTTTATGATAAGTATTATACCATCTTCACTAGTGAGAATGCCGTTTTTCAGGATTCGCAACTTGGTAACTAACTTTAACCATGCTATTTCCTGCAAATTTCATCATATGATCTTCTCATGTGATATGAAGGAACGCACCACATATATTTAACTTTTAAATTATGTACCCTCCAGCAAAACGAATGATCAAGAGTTTCTACAGCGTAAGCTTTTCACTGTAGATTTTTATTAGTAAGCATTGTATTCACTATTTCAACTTTCGCCTTTCAACATAATATGTAATTTGTCTAATACTCCTATTTGCTTTTAGTAAAAATCCAAAATATTTACTTACAGAAACAACTTTAGTTGATAGAAGACCTTCAAAGTTCTTCAATTGAGGTGCGATCATCCTCCATTAGGATACAACTTTAGTTGATAGTTTCAGACCTCTTGAATCAAAACCGATCTTGACCGCTCCATGGCTGCTTTATGTCGATACATGAGAGCTATGAAGGTCAAAATAATATCTACCTTTTGATGATAATTACTTGCATAAATAAAATAAAAATCAATAGGATACAAATGATTTTATCAGACATGCGATAATAAATTGATGTAGCAAACCAAAGCACTCTTTTGATTTCTTCAGTGCTGCAGTTAGTATTTCCTAAGCATCATAAAAATTCCTACAGCCACCAGAAAAGTCTGTGCATTAGGGAAGATATTGGAATATATGTTTATACAAGGGAAAGCCAAACATTTAAAGGAAGTCTTACCCCAAATGAGCCTCAAGTTGTCCTAGAGCACAAGTAGCTCCTAACAAAGTCTCCTCCAAATTCATGTTACAAGCTGATACGGACTGTGAGTCAGTAAAATCATTACGTTCTAATACATCCTGCATTGCCCATTGATATAACTCCCTCGCCATTTGGAAATTCCGCTTACAATGCAGGAATTCACCAAAAAGATAGTGCAACGTTGCCTATACATCACGATGTCAATATGTTGTAGAACTTTGTCATCTGTGATGTCTCACAAGGAAAATCCTTACCAAAGCAACATACATCACGAGAAATAATAAAATGATGGGTGCAATACTACTACAATCTAGAATCCCAAAAATCAACAACACATGAAAATCAAAATCCACCCTCACACAATAAACCAAGATGTAAAAAATTCAGACTTTTAAAGGTAGAAATTTCTACCTGCTAAACTCTATTCCAATAAAACCCTTTTGATGTGATGAAGCTTTGGGACATCATCTTCATTGCTCTGTCCCTGGCGAACAATGACAAAATCGTAAGGGCAAAGATAGTGAAAATCGTGAATGGATCTAAACGATCTTTGATTTCAAAATGGAATTTCGAATCTCAAAAGGTAGTGAAAAATCAGAGAAGTATTTTGAAATCATTCTTCAACTTGTTTTGTGAAAATTCATTGCTTTGTGTGTTGATTGAACAGATACGTGTTAATTTGGGCGAAACTCCATATTTACAAAGCCTTGAAGAATTTCTGATTTAGGGCAAAGAAAATCTCTTTTGAGAGACTTGGAGAGTTATTTTTTTATTGTTTATGAATTTTCTTTTTGGCCAAATAAAAATGGGAGGGAGAGTTAAATTTGTTGGAGGGAATATAATATTTTAGTGAAAATTTTAAGGCCACACTTGGTAAGTGTTGTTTTTATAATTATAAAAATAGCACACTTTAAAAGTGTGATCATATATATAAATAGGTGTGGCCAATTATATCATGATAACACAACGCTTAGAAAGTGTAGCCTATACTACTAAAAAGCACATTTTACAAGTGTTGCCAATATTACCGTGGTCAAAAGCTAAAAACTAAGGCTACACCTATAAAGTGTAGCATTAAAAAAATTAGGCAACACTTTACAAGTGTTACTTTGATTAAGTGTGGCTTTAGGTCTAAAATGTTGTAGTGGAATGACATATTATCCACAGAACTCCCATTTTGAGCCTAAAACCTTTTTATTTAAATGACCATATTTTAGCGTATATCTTTTTGAGTGCATAAATGCACTATTCCTTGATCTCACCTCCTTGAGCGCACTATCAATTATCTACACAGTGCCAAACATCTAAGTTGGGTAACAAAGTGAAAAGGTCAAACATGTGAAAGTCCAAAGAGAAAAAGACAATGAAAAACTAGAAAGAAAAGAAAATCTCCAACGAAAAGGAGAGAAAATAAGAAAACAAGAAGGAAAATAAATGAGGAGTTTTCAAGAAAACATAGTCCAAATGCGAGAATGAAAAATATTCAAAGCATTGTGCAAATTTTAAGGAGGAAATAGTCACTTTATCCCAAATGAATATCCTACCTTTCCCTTCCTACATTACAAGCCAATGACAAGTCCTATTTGATCTCATTTTCGGTGTTCTCACATTAGTGGATACTTACATGAGGGTATGGTATCTCAATCTCATGCATTGCACATCTTTCTGAGTGTGAGTGACTTTCAAAAATGTCCTACGATCTAAATTATTCTATAATGTGGGAAAAAAGACTTCATTTGTTGTGAGACCACTTGAAACATGAGTATATAAATAATTTTATCCCTTAACTTAGGTAAGATGAACTAATCTTGTAAATACTTAAGTATGTTTGAAATACCATTTGAAACTATAAGGATTACTCAAAGTTGACCTTAAATTTGTCTGAAAGTAGTTGAAGGTGATTCATATGTATAATACTAATAATTGGTACCAACTAAAGTCATAGCAATCTCAACCATGAATTAATTTCTTTCTTTTCTCCTCTAGCATTTTTTAAAAAAAAGAGGTCTTTTGCCAAAAAAAAATCAAAAAAATTAAATAATAATCTATTTTTATTTTTTATGAACTACGTTTGACCTGATTCTTGCTATACAAGATATGTAGGCAGTCTTATAATATGGTTCGGTCTCATAGAATAAAATTTTATATCCTTGAAGGAATGAAATTGAATCATTTTTTTAAAAAAAAAAATCAAAAAATGATAAATTAAAAAGAGTTTCAAAGTTACTCAATTTAAAAACTGGGCATGTCTTTATTTGTAAAAAAAAATCACACTTATTACTAGGGAACAAAGACCATATTTGCATTTTGACCTTAGAGAATAAACACCCTATATGCACCATCTTTCATTCCTAAAGAATAAACACTCTAGTTTCATTTTGACCTTAGGAAACAAACACCCTACTATCTTTCATTTCTAGAGAACAAACACCCTAATTATATCAATTTCTTGCATTTTTCTTTTGGGATAAGTATTTCTCATTTATGCTCAAAGCTTAAATGATATTTTTATGGTGTAAACTGGGGAAAAAATAATGTCGTGGTTATTCTATTTGATGATTTAGTGTAGCAGGACTCTCCTAGATAATGGGACTAGCAGGACCCTCCTAAATAATGGGACACTAGCAGGACCCTCCTGGATAATGGGAGTAGCAAGACCCTCCTTGATAATGGGACACTAGCATGACCCTCCTGGATAATGGGACTAGTAGGACCCTCCTGGATAATGGGACTAGCAGGACCCTCCTAGATAATGGGACAAACAGGGCCCTCCTAGATAATGGGATCAGCAAGGGCCTCCTGGATAATGGGACACTAGCAGGGCCCTCTCGGATAATGGGACACTAGTTCTTATAAATTAATTCAGAATGTTGGTTAACTAACAGAATTAATTTGGCGCAACTGAATTTATTTGATGTGATTGATTGATAATATTTTTGGACAAAATTTATTTAATCAATCTTGTTAAATCATTTCCTTTCTCTTATAAATTAATTCAGAATGTTGGTTAACTAACAGAATTAATTTGGCGCAACTGAATTTATTTGATGTGATTGATTGATAATATTTTTGGACAAAATTTATTTAATCAATCTTGTTAAATCATTTCCTTTCTCTTATAAATTAATTCAGAATGTTGGTTAACTAACAGAATTAATTTGGCGCAACTGAATTTATTTGATGTGATTGATTGATAATATTTTTGGACAAAATTTATTTAATCAATCTTGTTAAATCATTTCCTTTCTCTTATAAATTAATTCAGAATGTTGGTTAACTAACAGAATTAATTTGGCGCAACTGAATTTATTTGAAATTCACGTGTAACGGTAATCCTTTTACTTTTCCAAACGGTTTTCCTTCTGAAAAATCGTTACTTTTCCCAAAGGACACAATGTTCTGAAAAAAAACGGGTCTGAACAGACGCGTTCTTTGCTGCAAATGGCTATAAATAAGAGGGTTTTACAGACGCGTTCCTTGCTGCATATGGCTATAAATAAGAGATCTTTTTCGTTTTTTCAAACACTGAAAATTTTTTCCTCTCTGCATACATTTTCTCTCATAAATAAAATTGTCGATCGACTGAGTCTGTGTGTGCTCTTGTTGCTGTTCTTGCGTTCGCTGAAGTTATTGAAGTTTGAGGTACCGCTACTTCTTTAACAGGTTAATCCGTTTTATCTTGGGAGAAATTAATCTGCAACCTCGGGTACAGTGAGGGGATTAAATTTCTTAAGGAAACACAGTGGTTTCTGTGGACTCGGATTAAAACTAATTCTGTCTGTTTCATCTTTTTTCTGTTTCTGTATTTTTGACTAACCTGAATACAGGAGATAACAATCTTAAGAAATTTAAATAGTTTCTGTATTTGAGGTTTCTGGAGATTAAAACCTTTATGGTTTTCTACTCTGTTTGAATTTTTAAAATTCATTCGATTAACGATTAAAAGAACATAAAAACTTTATCGTTAAATCAGAAACAGTCTGTGTAAGGATTTGTTCTTTACTGGTAGTATTTCACATACTAAATTGTCTGCCATTTGTGACAGAAAAATGACTAATTCAAGTCAAGTAAATGTTGGAACAGTAGGTGCTGCAACAACATCGGTTGCACACAATCGTTCAAATGCTGCCCTAGCACCGGCTGAGAAACCTGCAAAGTTTTCTGGAGTCGACTCAAAAGATGGCAGCAAAAGATGTTCTTCTATCTGACTACATTGAGTCTGCAGAGGTTCATTAATGAGAACGTTCCTGTTATGTCGGAATGAAACTCCGCCTAAAGAACGATTCTTGGTAACAGAAGCATGGACACATTCTGATTTTTTGTGTAAAAATTATATTCTGAGTGGCCTGCAGGATGATCTGTACAATGTGTACAGTAATGTGAAAACCTCAAAAGAACTCTGGGATGCTTTAGAAAAGAAGTACAAAACAGAGGATGCCGGAATGAAGAAGTTTATTGTGGCAAAGTTTCTGGACTATAAGATGATAGACAGTAAGACCGTCGTCACCCAAGTTCAAGAATTGCAGGTCATAATCCATGATCTCCTTGCTGAAGGTATAAATTTATTTAATACCTATGTTGGAAAAAATAAGTTTATTCTTAATACTCACATAATCTTTGATATAGGATTGGTTGTGAATGATGCTTTTCAAGTGGCTGCCATTAGTGAGAAGTTACCTCTATTGTGGAAGGACTTCAAAAACTACTTGAAACATAAACGCAAGGAGATGACTGTTGAAGATCTCATGGTAAGGCTGAGAATCGAAGAGGATAACAAGGCCGCAGAAAAGAGGTCACGTGGTAATTCAGCAACATCTGGAGTAAATATTGTTGAAGAAGATCCCACAAAATCAAAGAAAAGAAAGAAAGCATATGGTCCAAAGAGCAATCCTCCAAAGAAGAAATTCAATGGAAGCTGCTTCAACTGTGGCAAACGTGGTCATAAGGCTACTGAATGCAAGGGTCCCAAGAAGGACAAGAAGAAGGATCAAGCAAATTTGGCTGAATCCAAAGGAGAGATAGACGATCTTTGTGCAATGCTTTCAGAATGCAACTTGGTTGGAAATCCAAGAGAATGGTGGATAGATTATGGTGCCTCATGCCATG
>NW_006238981.1:1876555-1905027 GCF_000226075.1 Solanum tuberosum | reverse complement strand
CCTCGGCTTCGGCTTCGGCTTCGGCTTCGGATTTGGATTTGGATTTATTTTTGGACAAAATTTATTTAATCAATCTTGTTAAATCATTTCCTTTCTCTTATAAATTAATTCAGAATGTAACAGTAAAAACGTTCTGAAGGGACCTGTTCCTTCCGAAAAGTTGTTACACAGACGCGTTCCTTGCTACAAATGACTATAAATAAGAGGTCTTTTTTCGTTTTTCAAACACTGAAATTTTTTCCTCTCTGCATACATTTTCTCTCATAAATAAAATTGTCGATCAACTGAGTCTGTGTGTGCTCTTGTTGTTGTTCTTGCGTTCGCTGAAGTTATTGAAGTTTGAGGTACCGCTACTTCTTTAACAGGATTAATCCGTTTTATCTTGGGAGGAATTAATCTGCAACCTCGGGTACAGTGAGGGGATTAAATTTCTTAAGGAAACACAGTGGTTTCTTTTGACTCGGATTAAATTCATTCTGTCTATTTCATCTTTTTTTTCTGTTTCTGTAATTTTGACTAACCTGAATACAGGACATAACAGGACCCTCCTAGATAATAGGACTAGCAGGACCCTCCTAGATAATGGGACACTAGCAGGACCTTCCTGGATAATGGGACTAGAAGGTCCCTCCTGGATAATGGGACACTAGCAGGTCCCTCCTGGAAAATAGGACACTAGCAGGACCCTCCTGGATAATGGGACTAGCAGGACTCTCTTGGACAATGGGAATTAGTATAGCAGGACCCTCCTAGACAATGGGATTTAGATTATCAGAACCCTCCTACAAAATGGGACTAGCAGGACCTCTTGGACAATGGGATTAGCAGGACCCTCCTACATAATGGGATTTAGTTACTTTCTCTTAAGATAAACACTTCATATTCTGAGCTTGTTATTTTTTATTTTCTCCTAGGATAAACACTTACTAGTCTGAGAAGTTATTTTTTATTTTCTCCTAGGATAAACACTTCCTAGTCTGAGACCTTTATTTTTATTCTCTCCTAGGATAAACACTTCCTAGTCTGAGACTATTATTTTTCATTTTCTCCTGGGTTAAACACTTCCTAGTCTGAGACCGTTTTTTTTTTCTCCTAGGATAAACACTACCTAGTCTGAGACGTTATTTTTCATTTTTCTCCTAGGATAAACACATTTTAGTCTGAGCCTATTATTTTTCATGTTCTCCTAGGCCTAGGATAAACACTTCCTAGTTTGAGACGTTATTTTTTTATTTTTCTCCTAGAATAAACACTTCCTAGTCCGAGACGTTTTTTAAATTTTTCTCCTAGAATAAACGCTTCCTAGTATGTGATGTATTTTTTATTTTCTCCTAGGATAAACACTTCCTAGTGTGAGACGTTATTTTATATTTTTCGCCTAGGATAAACACTTCCTAGTCTACCGAGACGTTTTTTAAATTTTTCTCCTAGAATAAACGCTTCCTAGTATGTGATGTTATTTTTATTTTCTCCTAGGATAAACACTTCCTAGTCTAAGACTGCTATTTTTCATTTTCTCCTAGGATAAACACTTCTTTGTCTGAGACATTATTTTTTATTTTCTCCTAGGATAAACACTTCCTAGTCTGAGACTATTATTTTTCATTTTCTCCTAGAATAAACATTTCATAGTCTGAGACTGTTATTTTTCATTTTCTCCTAGGATAAACATTTCCTAGTTTGAGACTGTTATTTTTCATTTTTCCTAGGATAAACACTTTCTAGTCTGAGACCTTTATTTTTTATTTCTCCAACGATAAACATTTCCTAGTCTGAGACCTTTATTTTTATTTTCTCCTAGGATAAACACTTCTTAGTATGAGTTTTTTTTTGTTTCTTTATTTTTTTATTTACATTTGCTAATAATTCACAAAACAAATTCAAGTGAAAACTGGGGCAAATTTTTTGTTTATTTCTTTTGTTTGTGATGGTTTTCAGGTTTCTTCAAGCGAAACATGAATTTCAAATTCAAGAATAAAGTTTCAACTCTTTTCAGAATGATCAATTTCATGATAGCCAGAATCAACTTCTTCAATGCATGTAGCAGCCTGACTCCCTGACATCTATTTTTATTCAGTTATTGATCAACAAAACAAATAGGCCTTCAAGAACATTTTCAAATTGTCATTTTGAAAAGTGCCGAAAACTCACTCTAAGTGGCAAGTTAAACCTCAAATTTTGTTCAAGATCAAGATACTCACCCAAAAAATTCAAAGTGAGATCTGAAAGTCAAAGACTCAAGTGTAGAGTCAAGAGAATCTGCATAGATAGGAGCTTGTACTTTTATTTTCCTTTTGACTATTAGCTTTCATTGTTTTATGTAAGGATAAGAGTCACGAGCTGGAGCCTCGATGGAACCTTACTTAACTTCCAACTCATCAACTCATATTCTTGAACTACACGTGACCCGATTCCCATATAACCCAGGATATGTAGGATGTCCAAAACCAAGAATCGGTCGCACAAATATTTCCTCCAAATACAAGTCTGGTCAAAATTTGTCACGTTATCTACTTCTTTGTCTGAAAACTCTTCGTGTTTCCAGTCAAAGAGGGGCAAACTGTAGACACGTAATTTTTGATCGAACTTAAGTTTACCACCATTTTTAGAGATTAAATATTTTATAAATCTAAATTAAATATTTTGATTTGTATCTTATTTTATTAAGTTTATTTTAAAGGATTTAAAAATAACAAAAATAGAGTCACACTTTAAGGTACATTTTGTTTTTAATTTATTCAAAATTTTAGTAAATAAATTAGATATTATCATAATTTCTTAATTATATTTTTTAATCTAGTTATTTAATTTTTCTATATTTTTATTAATTCCAAAATAATTATGTAATATTATTATTATTATATTTTTATTTATTAACAACAAAAAATTTTAAAAAAATAACCTACCCATTACCCTCACCTACTTAACCACTTCACCTCACTACCCACATCTCAACCCCACTACCCCACTCCTACACACTACAAACAACAACACTACACACATATACTACGTACTACACACACCTATAAGAGACAGAAAACATAACAAAAAAAAACAACTAAAAACAATCAGCAAGGAAAAAAAAAAGAAAAATGCAGTAAACAAAAAAAAAACTTTCAGATTCATTTTATTCCTCTTTCAAAAATTCACCAACACATTCACATCTTTTCTTCCTTTCTCATAACTACTTTCATATAAACACAAAACATATACTACCACATACAATCTATAAAAGCTTTGTGAGCGTTTTAATCGAGCTTCGGTCCAGATTTTGCGGTATTCAACTTTACCTTTTTCTTAATTTGTTTATGAAATTTGATGTCTTTTCATGATTTGATTTTCGCAAGAGGTATCATTTAATTTTTATTGTATATTTTAATTTTCATGATTATATAATACTTGCTTTCAATGTTATGAAATTTGCTCAAATTTTATGTGTATTTAATTCTAACACAATAATATTGAAATATTTCCTGTTTATTCTATTATACATTTATTTTTCATTTTTGTACCATATGTTGTTATCAATTCAGTACCTCTTGTGTCCAACCAAAATCAACTAAATGTCTAACAGAATTATTCTAATAGTTTGTTTAGTCAATTGTATCTAATATTAAAAATGTTTATTTTAGAAAAATTAAGAGATGAATAGTTACAAATATTTTACTTTTTATTTTTATTGTCTTTTGTCATAACTTGTAAGTATACTAAAAATGTAAGTGCATCTATATCCAATTTGAATATGAAAAAAATATTTTTTTATTTGTTTAAGATTTTGAATTTTATATTATAAATAGTATTCATGAAAATAAAAAGTAAAAAATAATTTAATCATTAATAATACATTCAAGCTTTCTAGCAATAGGTAAATATTAGGATATACGATATGTTAAAAATGTTTGTTTCGATTAAGAATGTGGTTACATATCTTTTTGAAACATTTAAAAGAAATTCAAGGAAGTGGTGACACACCTTGGTAAAATTATTCTAGTAAATGTTTTATTTTGTTAAAATCAAGATGTGAGACATAAAATATTAGGTGACACACTTAAGAGAAGAAAGTTGTTATGCTTCTGAGCCGGTGTATGCCAAGACCAAGAATGAAGCGATGCATCTAGGGTGAGACTAATAAAATTTCATTAATAAAAAAATGCGAACAAGTGATGGCCTGAAATAATATATCCAAAAATAATAATTCAAGATAAGTATAAGTCAATAAAAGCGATCGTGCTAGAACCACGGGACTCGAGGGATGCCTAATACCTTCCCCTCAGTAATGAGAATTCCTTACCTGCGTTTCTAGTTCGCAGACCAAATAAAGAGTCATTTCCTTTTGATTAGGGATTAAACAAAAAGGTAACTTGGAACACCATAACTCAATTCCAAGTGGCGACTCTGAAAAAATAAAATAATCCCTAATCAATACAGTCACTTAAATTGAAAAAACCCTTTTTGCCGGCCGAAAAGGGGTGTGACAGAGGTGATAGTTCTCTTGTCTATATGAAGAAAGATAAGGATGAGACCAAATGAATGGTAAGTATGAATATGGTGACTTCAAGATTATGCTTAGTGTGAATGGTGTTATGGGATGCCCTTCATACATTGCACAAGTATGCTTTAAGGTTACTTAGAAGTATAGTTCTCTTGTTATATGAAAACCTAGGTCTTGAATATGCATATAGACTATGATTAAGATGACCAAAAAGGGATGCATAGCTTGAAGGGTATTATGGGATGCTATTCATGCATCGCACAAGTATGCCTTGAGGTTACTTGAGAGTAGTCCTATTATGGTACAAATTACGAAGAGTTGAATAATGCTTATATGATGCTTATGTTGGAGACTTTACTTATGACTATAATATTGTCTCTTATGCTTATAGTTTATGTTTCATGAAGTATTTTATATGATTGTGGATTATATCTTATATTGACTAACCCTTATCTTATGCTCTTATGGTGTTATGCTAGCTAACATATTTAGTACATTTTTTACTAACACATACTTTTCCTACATTCTCATCAAATGTAGGGTTTTGGAGACTTGAGTTCTATTCTTGGAGATGGGTTTCTAAGGAGCAAAAGAGTTGAAGATTTTGGTGAGTCCACATAGCTTCGAGGACAAACTCACTATTTCCTTTATGTCTTTTGTTTCCATGTTGAGACTATTGTATAGGGTATGTCCCAAGAGTTTTATTCAAAGTTGTATTAGATGGTTTGAGACAAAGGTGTAGTAAAGACTTTCATTTTCATTTTATAAAAAGGCTTCGATTGTATAGATAAAAGTTTTTAAAATTTATGTACTATTCTATTATCTTATGTTATTATATGCTAAGGGATGGTATGAGACCCCTTCGGGGTCAAGTACGCCATGTTACATCTAGGGTGTACCCCTGGGTTCTGACAAACTTAGTATCAGAGCACAAGGTTTAGAATGGTTCTAGGATTGTCTCAAACCACGTCTAGTAGAGTATTGTTCATAAATGTGAAGTTTGCCACATTTATAAATAGGAAGGTACTGGATGTTTAGGAAATCTCACTTCTTCATTCTCTAAGTCGTGCCATAGAGTTTGGCTCTTGTAGGTTCTTCTTCTAATATGTGCCCAATTGTCTTTCAGAGTATGGCTATTACAAGGGAAAATGCTAGGAGAGGTGAGGACGGCAATGAGGAGCAAGAGGTTGCTCTCCAAGTTCCACACCAAGCTCCTCCTCAAGCTCCAGTTGATCCTTCGACTAGGACAAATGTGGAAATTAAGTCAGCCCTTGTAACATTGGATCAAGCTATGATGGCCCAAGCCAATAGAGATGTTGGCCCCATGTGAGCCCTAATTAGAATACCGTGGCTTCTAGATTGAGGGATTTTACACGGATGAACCCTCTCATGTTCTTTGGTTCCAAAGTAGGAGAAAATCCTCAAGAATTTGTGGAAGAGGTTTACAAGATAATTGATGCTATAAGGGTGACTTTGGTAGTGAAAGCAGAGCTAGCCGCTTATCAATTGAAGGGTGTGGTCCAAGTATGGTAAACTCAATTGAAGAGGAATAGGCCGGTAGGAGCAAATTAAAGAGATAAGGTAATGTTTAACCCTAAGTAAAGAGGATAATTACCGCAAAATCTTGACTGAGCTCGATTAGAAAATCCACAAATCTTTTGTTTTGTGTGTGGTGTCGATTTTTGGGAAAGATGTATATGATTTTAGTGTTGTGTGCTGCGTGGTTTTTTTTTTTTGAGAGGATACGTGATTGGAGGGAGTATTGTGCAGGCTGTGGAAGGGAAAACATGTTTTTCTTCTTCTTTTCTGTACGTGTTGTGTATGTTTTGTTGTTGTGGGTTTCTGATTTTTCTTTTTCTTTCCTCTTGCTCGTGTGAGTCTTGTTTGTTTACTTTTTCTTTTTTTTGTGTGTTTTCTTTCGTGTTTGTGTTGTGTGTCTATCCTTTTCTGATGGTGCCTGAGTGTATTTGTGTTGTGTTGTAGGTGTATAATATAGTAGTATGTAGTTGAGTGTGGGTGGTGATGTGTGTGTTTAGGATGAGGGGAAGTGGGGGTTAAGGTGAAGGTGGATTTTTGTTGGTAGTGGAGTGGAGTTGGCGTAGTGGGGTGAGGGTAGTGGGTAGGTTATTTTTTTTACTTTTTTGTTGTTAATAAATAAAAATATAATAATAATAATATTAACTAATTATTTTTGAATTAATAAAAATATAGAAAAATTAAATAGATAGATCAAAAAATATAATTAAGAAAATATTAAAATCACTAATTTATTTACTAAATCTTTGAATAAATTAAAAAACAAAATGTACCGTAAAGTGTGACTCTATTTTGGTTATTTTCAAATCTTTTAAAATAAACTTAATAAAATAAGATAAAAATCAAAATCTTTAATTTAGATTTATAAAATATTTAAGCTCTAAAAATAGTGGTAAACTTAAGTTCGGTAAAAAATTATGTGTCTACAGTTTACCCCTCTTTGACTACAAACACAAAGAGTTTTGAGACAAAGAAGTAGATAACGTGACAAATTTTGACTGGACTAGTATTTGAAGGAAAAATTTGTGCGACGGAGTCTTTGTTTTGGACATCCTACATATCCCGGGTTATAAGGGAATCATGTCACGTGTAGTTCAAGGAGATGAGATGATGAATTGGAAGTTAAGTGAGGTTTCATCGAGTCTCCAGGTCGCGACTCTTATCCTCACATAAAAAAATCAACGCTAATAGTCAAAAGGAAAATAAAAGTACAAGCTCCTATCTATGCAGATTCTCTTTAGTCTTCACTTGAATCTTGAATTCGAGATATCACCTTGCTTTTGGTGAGTATCTTGATCTTGAATGGATTTGATGCTTAACTTGCCACTTAGAGTGAATTTTTGGCACTCTTCAAAATGACAATTTGAAAATGCTCTTGAATGACTGCATGGTTTCTTGATTAGAAGCTGAATAGAAATAGATGTCAGGAAGTCAAGTTGCTACATGCATTGAAGAAGCTGATTTTGGCTATCATGGGGATTGATCATTCTGAAAAGAGTTGAAACGTTGTTTTTGAATTTCAAATCCATGTATCGCTTGACGAAACCTGAAAACCATCACAAACTAAAGAAATAAACAAAATTTTGCCCCAGTTTTCACTGGAAAAATTTTGTGACTTATTAGCAAATGTGAATTTTTTTTAAAAATAAACTCAAACTAAGAAGTGTTTATCCTAGGAGAAAATAAAAAATAATGTCTCGTACTAGGAACTGTTTATCCTAGGAGAAAAATAAAAATAAAGGTCTCAGACTAGGAAGTGTTTATCCTAGGAGAAAATAAAAACTAACGGTCTCAAACTAGGAAGTGTTTATCCTAGAAGGAAAAAATAATAATAAAATAATTGTCTCAGACTAGGAAGTGTTTATCCTAGGAGAAAATAAAAAATAACGTTTCTGACTAGGAAGTGTTTATCCCAAGAGAAAATAAAAAATAACAGTCTCAAACTAGGAAGTGTTTATCCTAGGAGAAAAAAAAAATAACAATCTCAGACTAGGAAGTGTTTATCCTTAGGAGAAAATAAAAAATAACGTCTCAGACTAGGAAGTGTTTGTCCTAGGAAAAAATAAAAAATAACAATCTTAGAGTAGGAAGTGTTTATCCTAGGAGAAAAAAAAAATAACAATCTCAGACTAGGAAGTGTTTATCCTAGGATATAATAAAAATAACGATCTCAGACTAGGAAGTGTTTATCCTAGGAAAAAATAAAAAATAAAAAATAAATGTCTCAGACTAGGAAGTGTTTTTCGTAGGAGAAAATAAAAAATAACAATTTCAGACTAGGAAGTGTTTATCCTAGGAGAAAATAAAAACTAACGGTCTCAAACTAGGAAGTGTTTATCCTAGGAGAAAATAATCTCATTATGTAGGAGGGTCCTGCTAATCCCATTATGTAGGAGGGTCCTTCTAATCTAAATCTCATTATGTAGGAGGGTCCTATTACACTAATTCTCAATGTCTAGGAGGGCCCTGCTATACTAATTTCCATTGTCCAGGAGGGTCCTGCTACACTAAATCTCATTGTCCAGGAGGGTCCTGCTACGCTAATTCCCATTGTCCAGGAGGGTCCTGCTACACCAAACCCTATTATCCAGGAGGGTCCTGCTATACTAATTCTCGTTGAGGAGGGTCCTGCTTCCAATTATCTAGGCGGATCCTGCTACACTAAATTCCATTGTCCAGGAGGGTCCTACTACACTAATTATATTACTTAGAAAGATCTCGCTTAACATAATCATCAAATAGAATCACCACAACTTTTTTTTGCCCCCAATTTGCACCAGAAAAATATTATTAAGTTGTTAGCATAAATGAGAAATACTTATACCAAAAGAAAAATGCAAGACACAAATGCAATTAGGGTGTTTGTTCCCTAGAAAGGAAAGATGATAGTGTGCTTATTGTCTAGAATGTCTCTAGAGTGTTTGTTCCCTAAGGTCAAAACATAACTAGCGTGCTTGTTCCCTAGAAATGAAAGATGATAGGGTATTTGTTCCCTAAGGTTAAAATGCAACTAGAGTGCTTGTTCACTAGAAATGAGAGTGTTTTTTTTTTATAAAAAAAACATATAAAAATATTCCCTAGTTTTTGAAATAGAGGAGCTTTGAAACTCATTTTAATTTATCATTATTTTTTTTTTTTTTTTTTTTTAAAAAGTGATCCAATTATGATCTTTCAAGGATATAAATTTTATTTTGTGAGATCGAGCTCCATTGAAGAACTGCCTACGTATCTTGTATAACAAGAATCAGGTCAAACGTAATTCATATAAATAAAAAATTAATATTTTTTTTTTGCAAAAGACATCTTTTAAAAATAAAATACTAGAGGAGAAAAGAAAGAAATTAATTCATGATCGAGATTGTTTTGACTTTAGTTGGTACCAAAAATTAGTATTATGCATATGAATCACCTCCAACTATTTTCAGACAAATTTGAGGTCAACTCTGAGTAATTCCTATAGTTTCAAATGGTATCTCAAACAATTTTAAGTATTTAAAAGATCAGCTCATCTTGCCTAAATTAAGGGATAAAATTATTCATATGCTCATGTTTCAAGTGCTCTCGCAACAAATGAAGTCTTACTTCACACAATAGAAGTGTTCTAATCTTAGGACGTTTTAGAAGTCACTCACACTCAGAAAAATGTTCAGTAAATGTTATTGAGATATCATATGCTTGGCCCTCATGTAAGTATCCACTAATGTGAGAACACAAAAAAAGAGATCAAATAGGATTTGTCATTGACTTGTAATGTAGGCTCAAGGAAAGGTAGGATATTCATTTGGGATAAAGTGACTATTTCCTCCTTAAAATTTGCTCTCAATTGTTTTTCATTTTGACATTGACCTTTGTTTTCTCGAAAGCTTCTCCTCATTTATTTTCTTTTTTTTTCTCTCCTTTTTTTGAAGGCTTTTTTTTCATTATTCGTTCTACCTTTTGTTTGTCATATTTTTGGACCTTCACATATTTGACCTTTACACTTTGTTATCCAACTTAGATCTTTGGTACTGTGTAGATAATTGATAGTGTGCTTAAGGAGGTTGGACCAATGAATAGTGAATTTATACACTTGAAATGATATATGCGAAGATGTGGTTATTCAAACAAAAAGGTTTCAGACTCAAAATGGAAGTTCTATGGATAACATGTCATTTGGTAGGTTTGAAAGGCACAATCATATCAAAGAAAGCCTATAATCCTTTCCCAACTTAAATGTTGTTCAAAATTTCGCCCCAACCAACATTCGGGCCAAGTTCTAGATCAACAAATTCATGCCTTTTAATTTTATATCTAAATTTCACCACACAATAAATATGAAACAACGAGGTCGAATTGTTTTAGCCTTAACTTTAAGCAAAACAATTTCTCAAGTATTACATAAATATATCAAGAGGTACCAAAAGAAGTCTATAGTTCACAACAAAGTTGGTCTGTCTTGTCAAATGGTTTAACACTTTATTATTTTTTTTCATGCACACTCCCAAGTATGTACCAACCAAGTCAATTTTTTCCTAAATTAAAAAAAAATCAATTTTTTTATCCCTCCTTTTTTGCCCCAGTTTTGTGACGAGGACTTTTTTAGATATTTTTCTTAGTTGGATCGAACCTCAACATAAAGCTGTCTACGTATCTTGTCAAAGTAAGAATCGGGTCAAACGTAGTTTAGAAAGATTATTAATACAAAATTATTTTTAATAAGAAATACTTCTCTTTTTTTGAATTTTTTTAATAAGGATCACCGAACCTAAAGAGGGTTGCCTACGTATCTCATCGAGGTGAGAATCAGGTATGGTAGTTCGTTCAAATTGGACAGTGAGAAAAAAATCTTTAAAATATTGAAACTTGCTTTGACAAATGCATTATTTTTTATAAGTATAATAAAACAAGATTTTTTTTTTTGTGTTTTCTCTTCTTTTTTATTTTATACAAATTGAAAGGAAACTCTTTTTTTCACTACACTAATCACACTAAAATGGGTAAACTTATGAAGACTTTCTAATTAAATGCATTTTCATGTAGCATAGAATGTCATCTAAGTGGTCAAGTAAGAGATAGATACTTGTCCTAGACGAACTCAATTATTGTTTCAAGTCACTAAGTCAAATGCAAATTATACAAATAATCGGAGCCTACTAGTGGTAACCATCAACCTAAATGAGATAGGCGTCTAGACTGGCTTACCCGAATGGACAACTTGAGTCAGATAGGGGCAACTTATTGATAGCAACGCTATTCCGACCTCATTACTGGTCCAACCCACCTAACATGTATGACTAAAAATTCTTCACCAGGTGTCAAGACACTCTGGCTTATCTCAATAGAAAGTTGGATGCATAGCTGCATTCCTGTGACCGTGTGTGAATCTGTTCAGTGACTTATAATGGTTGTGCAAAAGAAAACAATTTAATACAATTCAGCAATATAAAAGCAATAAATGAGCAACATGTAGCATATTAGGCCATCAAATATAGTATATCCAATAAAATACTAAAATCAAGTAAAAGTTTATAACAAAGCTCGAATACTTGTTATTTCCTAGCAGAGTCGCCAGAGATGTCACACTCCTTTTTTGCGCGGTGGAGAGGTTTTTTCCAATTAAAGTGACATTATTGATTAGGGATCATTTTATTTTTTTAAAGTCGCCACTTGGAATTGATTTATGGTGTTCAAAGTCACCTTTTTGTTTAATCCCCATTTAAAAGGAAATGACTCTTTATATGGTCTGCGGACTAGAAATTCGGGTGAGAAATTCTATTGACTGAGGGGAAGGTATTAGGCATTCCTCAAATCTCGTGGTTCTAGCACAGTCGCTTTTATTGACTTACACTTACATATATTTTTTGGATATATTATTGCAAGCCATGACTTGTTCGAATTTTTTTTTGTTGATCTTTTATTTGGTCTCAAGCTAGATACGTAACTGCATTCTTGATCTTGACCTTTAGAGATATAACTGTTTTTTTTGCATCACACTTGATAATTTTTTTTCTTTTTATATAAGTTTGTACTTTAAATTAATAAATGTCAATTGTATTATTGGACAAGGTGCATCACCGCATCCTTGATTTTATTTTTAATGTTTCAAAAAAGATGTGTAACCACATTCTTAATTGAAACAAATATTTTTAACGCCCCTAAATGTTCGGTCTAACATTAAAAGAAAATATTCATTCCTTCTAAACAAAAAACAAAGTAAAATACTAAACTTTTAGAATAATTTTGGATCATTTTCATATCTTTTTAGTTTTTTACTATTCTTAAAGTTGATGTCAAAATTAAGCATACCTATATTGTAATTTCTTATTAATCCAACAAAACAATAACGAATTGCTAAAATAAATTTCATTATTCATTTGACAAAATAAAACAACAATAAAAAAAAATTCACCAAATAAAGCTACTTTCATTTAAAAAGATATATAACACTTAACACATTCTTAATTCAATCAAATTATGAATAAAATAAAGTGTAAGAAAACTTAGCATATAATTACATCAAATTTCATAAATAAATTAAAGAGATAAGGTAATGTTTAACCTTAAGTAAAGAGAATAATTACCGCAAAATCTTGATTGAGCTCGATTAGAAAACCCACAAATCTTTTATTTTGTGTGTGGTGTTGATTTTTGTAAAAGTTGTAAATGATTTTAGTGTTGTGTGCTGTGTGGTTTTTTTTTGTGAGGATACGTGATTGGAGGGAGTATTGTGCAGGCTGTGGAAGGGAAAAAATGTTTTTCTTCTTCTTTTCTGTACATGTTGTGTATGTTTTGTTGTTGTGGGTTTCTGATTTTTCTTTTTCTTTCCTCTTGCTCGTGTGAGTCTTGTTTGTTTGCTGATTTTTTTCTGTCTGGTTTCTTTCGTGTCTGTGTTGTGTGTATATCCGTTTCTGATGGTGCCTGAGTGTATTTTGGTGTTGTGTTGTAGGTGTATAATATAGTAGCATGTAGTGGAGTGCGGGTGTGTGGGTGGTGATGTGTGTGTGTTGTGTCGTGTCGTGTGTGTGTGTTTAGGATGAGGGGAAGTGGGGGTTAGGGTGAAGGTGGATTGTTGTGGGTAGTGGAGTAGAGTTGGGGTAGTGGGGTGAGAGTAGTGGGTAGGTTATTTTATTTAATTTTTTGGTAAAATATAATAATAATAATAATAATAATAATAATATTAACTAATTATTTTGGAATTAATAAAAATATAGAAAAATTAAATAGCAAGATCAAAAAATATAATTAAGAAAATATTAAAATCAATAATTTATTTACCAAAATTTTGATTAAATTAAAAACAAAATGTACCTTAAAGTGTGACTCTACTTTTGTTATTTTCAAATCTTTTAAAATAAACTTAATAAAATAAGATAAAAATCAAAATATTTGATTTAGATTTATAAAATATTTAAGCTCTTAAAATGGTGGTAAACTTAAGTTCGGTAAAAAATTATGTGTCTACAGGTAGGACCCACTCAGGAGTGTGTCGTGTTGGCTCCACTGGTTGTTTCAATTGTGGTCATAATGGTCACTTCATGAGAGAGTGCCCTAAGAACAAACAAGGTAGTGGTAATAGGGGAAATAGAGCCTAATATTCTTCACTTGCTCCACCAGACAGATCTGCACCTAGAGGAGCTACTTCAAGAACATGCAGAGGAACAAACCGTCTATATGCTATCACTTGTCTTCAAGAGCAAGAGAATTCACTAGATGTTGTCACTGGTATGATCAAAGTCTTTTCTTTTGATGTTTATGCTTTTCTAGATCCAGGAGCAAGTCTATCTTTTGTGACTCCTTATATTGCCATGAATTTTGATATTCTTCATGAGCAACTTCTTGATCCCTTCAGTGTTTCTACACCTGTAGGTGAGTCTTTTCTAGTTGAGAGAGTTTATCGTAGTTGTACCATTTCTGTCAATCACAAAGGCCATGTGGCTGACTTAGTCAAGTTAGACATGGTAGATTTTGATGTTATTCTAGGTATGGACTGACTTCATGCATGTTATGCCTCCGTTGATTGTAGAACTCGAGTAGTTAAGTTCCAGTTTCCTAATGAGCCAGTTATAGAGTGGAAGAGTAGACCAGCAGTGCCTAAGGGTCTTTTTATTTCATACCTTAAGGCTAGAAAGTTAGTTTCCAAGGGGTGTATCTATCACTTAGTCAGAGTTAATGACTCTAGTGTTAAGACACCACCTATTCAGTCAGTTCCAGTTGTTAGTGAGTTTCCAGAGGTATTTCCAGATTGTCTTCCCGGAGTCTCTCCTGAGAGAGAAATAGACTTCGGTATAGATATTTTTCCCGATGCTTTTCCTATCTCTATTCCACCATATAAAATGGCTCCAGCTGAGTTGAAAGAGTTAAAAGAGCAGTTGAAAGACCTTCTTGAGAAAGGCTTTATTCGACCAAGTGTCTCACCTTGGGGCGCTCTGGTCTTATTTGTGAGGAAGAAAGATGGTTCTCTTAGAATGTGTATAGATTACTGTCAATTGAACAAGGTTACTATCAAGAATAAGTATCCTCTTTTGAGAATTGATGATATCTTTGATCAACTTCACGGTTTCACTTGTTTTTCTTAGATAGACCTCAGATCTGGCTATCATCGGTTGAGAGTAAGAGAAAGTGACAACTCAAGACAGCTTTCAGGACTCGTTATGGTCATTATGAGTTCCTAGTTATGTCATTTGGCCTAACTAATGCTCCTGTAGCATTCATGGATTTTATGAACAGAGTATTCAAGCCTTATCTAGATATGTTCGTTATCGTATTCATTGATGACATTCTAATCTATTCGAGAAATGAGGAGGATCATACTAGTCATCTCAGAGTAGTTCCTCAAACTCTAAAGGATAGAGAGTTGTATGCTAAATTTTCTAAGTATGAATTTTTTCTTTAGTCTATGGCATTCTTAGGCCACATTGTTTCTAGTGATGTGATTCGAGTTGACAATTAAAAGATAATGGTAGTGCAGAACTGTCCTAGACCCACATCTCCAACTGATATTAGGATCTTTTTGGGATTGGCTTGTTATTATAGAAGGTTTATCGAGGGGTTTTCTTCTATTTCATCCCCGTTGACCAAGTTGATTCAGAAAATAGTTAAGTTTCAATGGTTTGAAGCTTGTGAGAAAAACTTTCAGGATTTGAAAACTAGGTTGACTACTGCCCAGTGTTGACCTTACCAGAAGGTACGCAAGGTTGTGATGTATTGTGATACGTCCAGAGTTGGACAAGGTTGTGTATTGATGCAAAATGGCAAGGTTATAGCTTATGCCTCCAGACAGCTTAAGATTCACGAGAGGAATTACCCAACCCATGATCTAGAGTTGGTTGTTGTAGTGTTCGCTTCGAAAATATGGTGTCACTATCTTTATGGTGTTCATGTAGATGTGTTCACCGATCACAAGAGTCTTCAGTATGTATTCAGTCAGAAAGAGCTTAATCTCAGACATAGGAGGTGGCTAGAGTTACTCAAAGATTATGATATGAGTATTCTCTATCACCCATGTAAGGCTAATGTCGTTGCTGATGCTTTGAGCAGGTTGTCTATGGGTAGTACTTCCCATGTTGAAGAGGACAAGAAAGAGTTAGCAAAAGATGTGCAAAGACTGTACGATTCAGAGTCCGGTTAATGGATTCCAAGAAAAAAGAGTGGTGGTGATGAATGGGACTGAATCGTCACTAGTGTCCAAAGTGAAAGAGAAACAAGACCAAGATCCTATTTTGCTTGAGTTAAAGGAAAATGTTCATAAGCAAAAAGTGATGGCTTTTGAACAAGAGAGATAGTGCATTGAGGTATCAAGGTAGATTGTGTGAGCCAAAGGTAGATGAACTTCAAGAAAGGATCATGGAGGAAGCTTATAGCTCCAGATACTCTATCCATTCGGGCTCCACAAAAATGTATCGCGACTTGAGAAAAGTCTATTGGTGGAGTAGTATGAAGAGGGGCATTACAGAGTTCGTTGCTAAGTGTCTGAATTGCTAAGAAGTAAAGGTAGAGCACCAGTGACCTGATGGTATGGCTCAGAACATAGATATTCCATAATGGAAGTGAGAGATGATCAATATGGATTTCATTACAGACTTACCGCGGTCTTGCAGACAACATGATTCGATTTGGGTGATTGTAGATCGAATGACTAAATAAGCCCATTTCTTACCGGTAAAGATTAACTGTGCAACAAAAGATTATGCTAAGTTATATATTCAAGAGGTAGTCAGAATTCATGGAGTTCTGGCATCTATTATTTCAGATAGAGGTGCGCAATTCACTGTGCAATTCTGGAAGTCTTTCCAGAAGGGTTTGGGTTTGAAGGTGAACCTTAGTACTGCTTTTCATCCTCAGACTGATGGCCAAGTAGAGCATACAATTTAGACATTGGAAGATATGTTGAGGGTGTGTGTGATCGATTTCAAGGGTAATTGGGATGATCACTTACCTTTCATAGAATTCACGTACAACAATAATTATCACTCTAGCATCCAAATGGCTCCTTATGAAACTCTTTATGGGAGAAGATGTAGATCCCCTTTTGGATGGTTTGAGGTTGGTGAAGCTTGATTGATAGGACCAAACTTGGTTCATCAAACTATAGAAAAGGTGAAGGCTATTCAAGAGAGATTGAAAACAGCACAGAGTCGTCAGAAATCCTATACTGATGTTAGGATAAGAGACTTAGAGTTTGAGGTAGATGATTGGGTTTGTTTTATGGTTTCACCCATGAAAGGGTTATGAGGTTTGGCAAGAAGGGGAAACCTAGTCCTCAGTATATTGGTCATTAGAAGATATCCGAGAGTATTGACAATGTAGCTTATGAATTGGAGTTACCGTCAGAATTAGCAGCGGTTCATCCGGTATTTCACATTTTAATGTTGAAGAAGTGTATGGGTCATCCTCCACTTATCACACCTATTGAAGATATTGGTATTAAGGATAGCTTATCTTATGAGGAGATTCCCATTCAGATTCTAGATCGGCAGGTTCGCAAATTGAGAACCATAGAGGTAGCTTCAGTCAAAGTCTTAGGGAGGAATCAGTTTGTTGAGGAAGCTACTTGAAAGGCTGAGGAGGATATGAAGAAGATATACCCACATCTCTTTGATTCTAGAGAAATTCCAAATTAAGGTACTAATCCTTTTCTTGGCATTTATTTTAGTTGAAATGTTGTGTTACTTTGCATATTGAGTGTTTGAGTTGGGTATTTATTTTACCACCCTTAGTCTACTTGGATTAATCTCATTCGAGGACAAATGTTCCATAGGGGGGGATATTGTAAAACCTCGGTATTTGAAAGAGCTAAAAATAGAAAGAATTAAATTGGAAATAGCAAAATCTGAAATTTTGCAAGTTATGCATAAGTTATGACTTTTGGGTCAACTTCAAACGACCATAACTTTCAGTACAAGATGAGTTAGGTGGCCCATAAGATATCAAATGAAAGGCCTTGGAATCTTCTTTCCAACTCCACCAAGTTTGCTAATTTTTGAGCTCATATGAGGGAGATATGCCTATTTGAAGTCAGGCTGTCCAATTAAGGAAAATTACTCGAAAATATGAGGGGTATTTTGGTCTTTTCGTTACGCTTTCATATTTAAACGTTTTTAGTAAATAATAAGGGGTCTAAACTGATTTGGTTCAGTTTTCCCAAATCAATTTTCGCTTAGGGTTTTAGAAGAAAGTTCAAGAAGAGGAGAAAAGGAGTAAAGTACAAGGCGTTTGTCAAGAATCTTGAGTTTTGTTGCGGATTTCGCCAAGGGTTTGATCCCTAAGAGGTATGTGAGTTCACATAGTGTTGGTTTCGTTCACCCACATGCCAATCATGTTATTTTAGCACAATTTCATTCTCAAAGTCTAAGGATTAGAGTTCTTGATTAGTGTTCTTGAAGTTTTACTTTCGTTCTTGAATTAGGATAGGATTGATGAGTTCTTGAGGTAATCGTATTGAGTTTAAGAGTTGTTTTGAGTAGATTCTCATATAGTTGTATTGGGTAATTGAATCTAAGGAGAAATTGAAAAAAAGAAACGATTCTAGTCGAATTAAAGTCAGACAATGAGTCTGGCGCTAGAGTGCCAGAATGTGGTCTCTGAAATTTAGGGGCTGGCGCCCCGCGCCAGCAGTGCGCCAGGGTTGCCTGCCCCCACCCTTTTTCTGTCGTTCCTCCCGTACGAGTCCTTTTAAAGTATACATTTACTTCCTATAGATTCTAACTACTCTAAACTACTTCTAAAACATCTAGAAATCATTCACAACATGAATCATAACCTTGAATTCATAATTCAAATTCAAGGTAGAGATAAGAGTCAAGTCTTGAGAGTTCTTCGAGTCATTTTAAGAAGTCTTTCTACAAATTGTTTTAAAACTTGTTTTAAGACTTGAGCATTGAGTTGAGGAAGCGTAAGAGTTGAGTTAATTTTATTTAAAATGATATATGGTAACTAAGCATTCCCAAGAGAAAATGTTTTTTATATTTAAGATGAGAGGAAACACCGATTTCCAAAGAGTTCATGAACAGTTTTCAGTACCATCTCTTTTTAGAGAAACCTTTTGAGTAATAATCTCAGAGTTAAGGAAGAGGAATTTTTTTCTTTAAAATATAATGAGCTATGTTTTATTTTGGGAGTATTATTGAGCACCGATATGGAGGAGAGTTCTAACAAGTCACAGCCCCCATAAAACATGTAGCCAACGTGGGTAGAAAAGGGTCATACTTTTTAGATGATTCTTTTATTAATTTTTAGCGTAGACTAGTGGATCCACTTAATTAAGGAGTTCTATACCCTATAAAAGTATAGAACAGTTCTGGCAGTGTGGGCTAGACGATGTATCATCACATAACTCTTAGTGATGGTTGTCGGTTAGAGAATCTCCCAAACAGAGTTTATTTTGTATTTTTGCATCCAAACTGAGTTATTATTGTATTTTTTCAATACATTAAGTTGTTATCTACTGTTTTAAAGTTTTTCTTTATATTGCATTATTTCTATTGCTTTAAATTGAAATGAAATTGAGTTGAGTTGAGATGATGTAAGTGTTTCTTCTATTCTGGTTCAAGCTTATGTCATGTTTTAGATTTATCCTCACATGCTCGTACATTCTATGTATTGACGCCATTTGGCTTGCATCTTTTATGATGCAGATACAGGTAACCAAAATAAGCATCCAGCGCTTCGTTGATCTAGTTGAGTTCCAAAGTATTGGTGAGCCTCCTTGCTTTTAGAGGATCCCTCATTTACTTTCAATTATTTCAGTTGTTAGGATGAGCAGGGTCTTATCCCGACATCTAATTAACGTTTCAAGCACTCATCATCCAATTCTAGGTGCAAATAATCGTTAAGCAGTATAAAACCCAACGAAGAGTTGGGGTCGAACCCACAGGGAGCGATACGTGTTCAAATTCTGTTATGAAATACAAAGGTGGTCCAAATAGTTACAGGAATAGAAATTATCGGGAAAAAAACATGTAAACAAGTCTAAGGGGGTGACAACGAATGTCAGATGGGGGGGCGGGGTTGGTTTGGAATTATCAGCTACAACGCAATCAAACAAGAAAAAATAACAATATAAAGAGGAATTCTCAGGAAGTGATTGATTATAGGCAAATTTAGCTATATGAGTAATTGAAACTACTAATAGACAGCTACATATCAGTGGGTAGGCTGGACTATGATTGAAATAGTTTTCTCTCGAACAACTATCACGTTTCAAGTGATTTCTCTCGAACATCAAGAAGCTTAACAAATAAGAACAACCCACAACCTTACTATATCCTCTCTATCGAGTAAGATGGGTAGGATTAGGTTTAGGATTCACTCTCTCAAGCTGAACCCATATCAACCAAATACCTACAAACCATTAATCAAAAGCTTTGTTTTAAAAACAATCTCTTAAGCAAGCTAAGAACTCAAAGTTAGAACCACATTTGCTACTACAATTCATAGATTAAAATGCAGCTACTGATTAAACCCACTTAAATATAGCATTTAAATTAGTAATTAACAATACCCATAAGCTAATTCAACCCATAACCACATAATCACACCCCAAGAATTGGGGTTTTAGTCACACATCATAAAAATAAGAAAACGATTACCAAATACATTCACTATGATCTGGGTAAATGTTCCGAAGTCTTTACAATGGTCCAAATTGAAGAAGTTTCGAAACCCACTTGCAAATCCTTAAAATTGAGCTTCAAAATCCTCAAAGTCTACAATAAGAAACAAAACTAAGAGAAAACTTTAACTCTCGAATGGGAACTGCAATATCGGGCTCGCCGAGTGGTTTGTCGATCCGCCCTTTACTCTCTTCCGTCGCCCTTTTGTATTGGTTCTCAGCATCCCAAGTTCTGTAACTTTGGGCGATCCAGTGTGTTGTCGCGGAATCGATCGCCGATTCGCCGAATGCTCATTTTTGTCACCGACTTGGTTTCTTCCTAGGGCTGGCACACTGGAACATAAAGCGAGTTAAAGAGCCACTCGACGGTTCACCGAGTGGTCTTGGCGATCACCAAGATCTCCTTTCTTCCACTTCTTCAACTTGTTTTGCTCCTTTTTGCCTAGTAGCGTCCTTACCTTGCTCCTTAGCTCTTATACCTGAAAATCAATGCTTTAACATCAGTTTATAGCATAAAGTAGGCATTTGAGGACACTAACACTATCAAAACAAAGCCCTAAATGAGTCCAAATCTGAGACTCATCAACACCCCCAAATTAAACTTTTAGTTGTCCTCAAGTAAACTCAAGATCAGTAGTTCAATAAGGATGTCTCAAATAGTACTGCATAAGACTCAACATGAATGCACACAAAAGGTTCAAACTACACATACAATGCACAATTGCGCACTCAAAGATTCAAATTGTGACTCACATTATCAAGGACACTCAAGTTCACAATACTTGCTTCAAATGCAAGTTCAAGCTCAACAAAGGTACTCAATTTCCCTCACAACAAAGATGATTCCACATTCACTCAGAATTCTTCAACAATTTTAAGTCCCGGAATCACATACAACTCTCACACTCAAAAAGACTAACACATGCATGACTTCACCCATAGGCTTGCCCTTATTTTCCAATCAAAATTTGTTTCAGCTCACTAAAGATCACAAAGGTCTTTTTAAGGATTGTAACGGGGCTGAGTGTAATGGTATGGTCATTTAGGCTTAGTGGCTTCTACCATCATAAAGTATGACCTGAAAATCACTGTTTCTCCTTCTCCCTAACATTCAAACATGTTCAAAATCCACCCCATTATTCAACTAGACATGAATCACCAGATACCCCATTTTTCATATGTTCACACACTTTATTTCACAATTTTTGCTCTTTTTCAATCTCTTTCTTTTCTTTCTTCTACTATTTTTCTTTGTTTTTTTTATATGGAGTGGTTCCATCTTTTTCAAAACGGCCCATCAAAGGGGGAGCTATTCATATTTCTTGAGTTTCTTTCTTTTTCACCACACCCCCAACTTAGGCTTTTGGCCTAAGTTCGCTATTCAAACAAACCAAAACTTCATGAAGATTAAGGGTGAATGGATAAAGAGGTCAAATTAGCTCAAGTTTCTTCCAAGAAAAGGATAGGCTCAAAAGGTGTCAAGTAGGTTCACACATCTCACAAGGTTAGCCACAAAGAGGTATATTGTCAAATTTGGCACACTCTTCAAAATTCTTGCCTAAGATCATTTCAATTGTACACTTCACTCAATCAATCAGACCAACGGGGCAAGTTCTAGGTGTCATCAAATACAATGTTCAAAACGACCTCACCACACAAGAAATTGGTACCAATATCAAACAAGACTCCACACTTTCAAGCTAGCGTGCAATGTTCATTACAAGAGACTCATTTGACAACCAACTAGTCACAATGAGATGCTAAAAGTTCACATATTGCCTATGTAACTTAGTTTGCCTCATCGTAGCCGCACATTCATTTCGTTCGATTAAGAGCACTATTCAAGTCATCGATATTGATCACAACCGACACTCATCTTTGCACAAGAACAGCCACATTTATACACACAAAAGGTGGAATTTTTTAAAAAAAAATTGGTTCATAGACCGCTTTCAATTCAAAAACACTGAGCCACAAGCTAAGAACAACCGCAAAACCACAATGAAGATATAAATATATAAACCATTGGCTCAAAATCCACAAAAACATCATCAACATAAAACTAATATTCACAACACAGCCCAAAGAGGTAGGTATAGAAATACCTCACCCCACCCAACAAAAGTAAGCAGTTGTCCTCAAATGCAACTAAAACAGAAACAAAGTATAAAAAGGTAACAAAGAGGGAGGGGAAAAGTCATCCTGCCAGACTAAGCCTGGGTGAAGTCTGCATCTCAGCCACTCCATTTGTGTAGGCATCAGTGCCCGGTGTCTCATCAACCTTGGCTCCACTGGAGCCTGCCATGGAAGTATCTCTTAGGGAGGCCTGTCTTGCTGTCTCGAACATGGCACCCTCTAAGTTGGACATGTCCTTATAAACAGCCTCATCCTACACATCAAGCTACTCTTCATTTGTCTCGGCCTCAGACTCAGCAGCAGCAACATCAGCCCTAATATCATCTTCGGTGGTAGCCAGAGGCACCTCAGAGTGGGATGGAATATCTGCACTCGGGTCATCTAGGATCTCCATCGTCGTGAATAATGAGGTTAAATATGTGGAATTTAGATGGTCCACATCCTTCCTCAACTCAGCAACATCGCCCTTCAAGGTCGTCACCTCCTCAGTAGCACTCTATCCTCTCTCACAAACCTCTACTCTCGATGTGAGTGCATCAATAAAAGACCTGATAGGCATCAATGTAGCAGTAAGAGCTCTCTCAATCATCCGGGCAACTGCAACCTCTAGCCGAGAGGCAAGCACATCAATAGAATGGGCTAGGTTCCCCATCTTGAGAAGCATGGCCTGGGTGATCGGAGGTCTAGAGGTAGTAGTACCAGCAGCAGATCTAGGGGGTGGGGAAGCAGCAGAAGAGCCATAAATGTCGGAAGGAGCGGAGCTCAAAGTACCAGAAGGCCTAGCGGCCGGAGTAGTAATAACTACCTTTGTAGGTAGTGAATCAATATCGACGTCCAGGGATATGTCTACTGGAGCTGCTTTCCTCATGTCAGCCTCATCTCTTGTGTACTCGACCTCTATGTGTCGGATGTCGGTAGTGGATGTGGGTGTAATCTCAACATCCCTCTTCTCATTACGTGGAACTCCAGCCCGATGACATAACTTGGTGATCAACACAGGAAATGGGAGAGATGCCTAGCGCTGCTTGGCCCTTATGTCCATCTCCTTCTCGATGATCAAACCCAAATTAAGTCGATTCCTGGCTATGATAGACCCAAGGAAGGCCGCCTTTGGGTGGAAGAGAATGGACTCATTCTGCGATGGGATAATCGTGTTGCTGATGAATCCAAACCAATACCGACCTGCTATGTTGAGGTCCTTCTTGTCTCTCGGTGCTCCAGCCTCAATCCACCTTAGGGTAGTGTCAGAAATCAAGGGTGCCAGCTAACCCTTGAGGTCATCCAGAATTTGGATCATGCTCTGGTAGTCATGCATGAACCCTGTAGCCCTCTCAAACACAGTATTTACGTCATTGTTGCTGCATTTAACTTTCTTCCTTTGGACCATCACAAACTCCACTGGTCTGAAGGCACTAGCCTTCTTTTTCTCCAGAGATACCAGATCACTGTAGGCTGAGTAGAATTCTCAAACCCAGGTAGGAATGTATAGGCCACGAAGCCTGGTGAAGACCTCAAATCTATGGAACCTGAGGGTGTCCCACACTTCTAGATGTTTGTCCACTACTCCGTTTGTGGACAATCTTTTTTCCTCCAAGATGGTCCTCAATCCCTCTACCTTTAACCGGTTGAGTGATCAAACCTTATACTAGTGGTGCCGGAAGCACCGTCTGTGCTGGAGATGAAGGAGGGGAATTCTGTGATACTGGATCCTAGACGGATCATGTGTCCCCTTGGAGCGAAGCTCTGCTCTTCGGGTTTGCAGTAACTGATCATCCTTAGGCTTAGAAAATGAGTCTTGAGAATCATGGGAATCTCCCTCACTATTGGAGTTGTACTCCGGTGTCTCAGCCATGGGCGCTTTGCCCTTTCCCTTGCCCCCCTTCGGAGGTAATTTCTTGCCCTTGGCATTGGAAGCAATTGCTTCCTCATTTATTACGAATCCACGTACCCATTTTCGGGGCAGCATGCCACTATTATTCAAAAAATTTCTAGCCATTCCTGCAAACTACATAGAAAATAATGTTAGAAAAAATTCAAGAAAGAGCAGAAATTGAGTTGCACAAAGACTTGTTGAACCGTTCGGCGAGTCACCGAGTCACTTTGGTGAGCCAGATCGAGCTCACCGAAAGTACCATTGCAAAAATCAAGATAGATCGGTGATGTTCAGGCCATTCAGCGAATTGACAACACTAATCGATGAGCTAGGAGTAGCTCGCTAAAAGTTCCATCGTATTTTAGGAGTTTAGTGGCGCAGAAAGGCGATCAAGAAGGCGTTTTAGTGATTTGCTGAGTGAAATCGGCGAGCTCAAGCATCTCGCCGAAAGTTACAGAACAAACTCAACCAATTTTTGAAATTAAGGACGATCTGTGGGGGACTTGGCGAGCGTCGAATCACTCAGCGAGCCTAACTTGGCTCGCCTGCCAGTTTTCAACCCCAATTCTCAAAATCAACCCGCGGTCCCCAAAAAAAATTAAACACATACACCATCAAATTAAGGTTAGACCCATATTACCTAGGCCCACGGGGTACTCAGACTTCCCCCAATTTGGCCAAAATTGGCCATTTGACGACTTTTGCCCTTAAGAATAACATCAAACTCTCCATCATTGGGAAAATTATGACATTTAGCGCAGCTCGGGGTTACTTAGACTTCACCCCACTAGACCCAGCACATTTACATCGCAACCGAACGATTTAGACTCAATTCTAACAAGCAAGAACACGGGAATCAACCAATTACGCACAAAAAAAGAACACATTTTAATTAGTTACAGGCAATCCAACAATTAAACAATGATTATAATCAACTACCGACCAAAAATCAACAACAAATTAACGATTACATTCAATTTAAACCACACAATGAAAGTAGGGGTTTCGGAAAACCAACCTTAATGTCGAAAATAAGAGTTGTAAAGCTAGGCAGCAAAGTTCCATAATTCGAGCAAAGAATTCACAAAATACGAAGGGAAAAACAATAAAATATGAAAGATCTAAAGTCGAGTGAGAGGGTACGGGAGTTAAAAATTGTAGAAGATGAAGGATTTTGAAATTTTAAATCGTTTGGCCTTTAAATCCTTTCAGTTTGCGCTCCCTTCGGTGGACTAAGTCGTGCTCACCAAACCACTCGGTGATTGGCTGAGTGGTATTTTACCTCGTCGAGATTTATAGGACTCCCAGCAATTTGGGGATTCAACTGGTAGACAAAGTCCAGGTCACCGATTGAGCATGTAGCCCACCAAGTTTTACAGAGTTCCCCTTCAATCTTGGTGGTTCCAATAGCGGTCCAAGTCGAGGCTCACCGACCTGTTCGGCATGTCGCCGATTGGACTTTGGCTCGCTAAACTACCCATTTTCCAACACTTTTCACTTTTCAACCTGCACAATCAACACCTGTTATTCAAAATCAAAAACTAAAGCATCAAAAACTTGGGTTGCCTCCCAAGAAGCGCCTTAGTTAACGTCGTGGCACGACAAAAATAATTGTTCAATGATCATTTTTCGGGATTGCCAAAGTATTACTTGGAAGGCCCCCTTTTGGCCTTGGGTTCAAATGAGAAGAAATCTGAGTCATTTGGGTCTTCAACTGCTTGATTGACACGGAATGGGAGGTTATCATCTGATTAAGTGCAGAGACATCCTCCTTCATCTCTTTTAACATTTTTCCGACCCTTCAACTTTATTGAGAATACGTGAGACCATGTCTTTCTTACGAACATTTTCAGACTCCTTGGGATTTTGATGCTCATGGGGTGGGACATACCTATCCTTGTCACCCTCTCTTTCCTTCCAAGTGGCATTACGATCACGCCATTCTCTGTCACGGTCTCTCCGTCCCTCATTTGTATTCCAACCCGGGTTTCCACCCGGCCTTGGATAGTTTGCTCGATATCCACCTCCTTGGTTATCTAGGAAGTTCACTTCCTCATTATAAAGTGCTTCAAACTGAGCTTCTTCGAGGTTTGCTCCACAAACACCCACAACATTAACACTCTTCATACCACTGCCTATCATATTTTTCTCCAAGATGTCCAGCTGGGTCATCATTTTGGCTATGTTTTGATCCCTCTCTTGATCCTTTTCGATCTGCTCTTATGTCATTCTAAAAGTGAGAGTGGACACTTGGTCCTCAGGAGTATACCATGCTTTGTTTATCTTGGTCATGCCATTAAGGAGTTGAGATGCTACTTCATAGGGTTGTTGCATTATACCTCCGGGAACAAGTTGATCAGTAACTCTTTTGTTCACCGAGTGAAGGCTCCTATAAAATTACTGCTGCAATATATGATTTGGCAGCCCATGCGTTGGACAATGAAGTACCAACTTCTTAAACCTCAACCATGTCGCATGGATAGGTTCACCTTCCAAGCGTTTGAAACATTGGATACTATCCCTCAGTGTCATCATTGTTATAGGAGAAAGAATCTCACATTGAATGTTGTTGTCAATTCATCCCAAGAGGTGATAGAATCCCCCGACAACTCAGCTAACCATTTACTATCCTCACCCATCAATGAGAATGGGAATAACCTGAGACGGACTAATTCTTGTGATACGTTCTTGAATGAGAATGGACCACAAAAGTCCACGAAGTTCCGGATATGCTCATAAGGGTCTTCATGAGCCAATCCTCCATACAGACCTTTTAATTTGGAAGATCTGTAGCATTGTGCTAGTAACATGGAAGACAGTATTCCCTTCAATTGGAGGTAGACGTATTGCACCAACACCACCCAATTGGATTGGGTCATTCAAATCATTAAGATTCCCAATATTTTCTTGGTGGCCCACTTGGCTATCCTTACTGCCGTTTACAATCATCTCTTCCTCTGTTCAACATAAGCAACACAAAATAAAAACTAAAGTAAGTTGATTCAACTACAACCAAAAGATCACAATTCAACTTCAATAAAAGAATTTTAAATAACACCACTCCTCAGCAACAACGTCATTTTGATTAACGTTTCAAGCACACCTCATCCAATTCTAGGTGCAAATGATCGTTAAGCAGTATAAAACCCAACGAAGAGTTGGGGTCAAACCCACAGTGAGCGATACATTTTCAAATTCAGTTATGAAGTACAATGGTGGTCCAAATAATTATAGGAATAGAAATTATCGAAACAAAAACATGTAAACAAGTCTAAGGGGGTGACATCAAATATCAGATGGGGGGTTTGGTTTGCAATTATCAACTACAACACAATCAAACAAGAGAAAATAACAATATAATGAGGAATTCTCGAGATGTGATTTATTATAGGCAAATTTCGCTATATGGTTAATTGAAACTATTAATAGGCAGCTAAATATCAGTGGGTAGGCTGGACTATGATTGAAATAATTTTCTCTCGAACAACTATCATGTTTCAAGTGATTTCTCTCGAACATCAACAATCTTAACAAATAAGAATAGCCCACAACCTCAATACATCCTCTCTATCGATAAAGAGGGGTAGGATTAGATTTAGGATTCACTCTCTCAAGTTGAACCCATATTAACCCAATACCTACAAACCATTAATCAAAAGTTTTGGTTCAAAAACCTCTCTCTCAAGCAAGCTAAGAACTCAAATTTAGAACTGTATTTTCAACTACAATTCATAGATTAAAACACAACCAATGATTAAACCCATTTCAATATAACATTTAAATTAGTAATTAACAAAACCCATAAGCTAATTCAACCCATAATCACACATTGGGGTTTTAGCCACACATCATAAAAATAGGAAAACGATTACCAAATACATTTTCCATGATCTGGGTAAATGTTCCCGTCTTTACAATGGTCCAAATTGAAGAAATTTAGAAACTGACTTGCAAATCCTCAAAATTGAGCTTCAAAATCCTCAAAGTCTACAATAAGAACTACAAAACTAAGAGAAAACTTTATCTCTAGAATGGGAACAACAATATATGGGTGAGAACTACTCAAAATCCCTTTTAAAATCCAATTTATAGTTTCCCAAAATTTATCCTGAAAAGCCATTAGGCGAGGTAAGTCGGGGTAGCCGAGTGGTTCAGCGATCCGCCCTTTTGCTCTCTTCTGTCGCCCTTTTGCATTAGTACTCAACATCCCAAATTATGAAACTTTGGGCGATCTAGTGTGTTGCCGCGGAATCGATTGGCGATTCACCGAATGCTCACTTTTGTTGCCAACATGGTTTTTTCCTAGGGCTGGAACACTGGAACATTAAGCGAGCTGAAGTTCCACT
>NW_006238981.1:1861555-1871555 GCF_000226075.1 Solanum tuberosum | reverse complement strand
AGTCACCTATGTTCACCACTAAATCATCTTTTATTGGATTTACGTGGATCCAATTATCGCCTTTAGACCCTCAGACATATAGGCCTTCCATGTCGTCCTGGAAGAGTAGAGTGATGCAAGACACGTCGCAGTGTCGGCGAGGCCCCAATGGCGATACTTGGATTTGGGAATGGTGGATAGTTGTTTATGTTGATAGCCATAGTTTCCATCAAGAGAGGTTCTATAGATTCATCAATTTCATTGACAGTGAGACCCTTCAATAGCACCTCTAACAACTTTTTAGCAAGTAGTTTAGCCCACTTTTGATACTCCAAAACTTGGTTCCTATAAACAAGTGACAAAGTTAGGAATTTCGTTAAAAGTGTACGAAATTTAATGGCAAGGTAATTTAATGTCAAAGTCAATAATTTCACTAAGAATGTTTCGATAGTCCATCAGAAACAACATTTTTACCCCCACAAAGGTAGAAATAATATATGCATACATCCTATTCTCTCCATACCCTACTTGTGAAATTATAGAAGATATATTATTGTAAAAAGGATAAAAAAAAGTTCCTACATATGCAATATAATTCTAAATTAATTTATATACACCTCTATAAAATTTAGAGATAATGATCAAAAACACACCTGAAGTAACACATTTTTGCAAGTGTCCTATCTGATTTATCATCAACTAATTACCAAAACACAACTCAAAATAAATGAGTCAGTTTCCATTAGGATTAAATTTTATGCCTAATTAACTTGTGACACAACATTTTGTGATTATATTTAGACACTTGGTCTAGTAAGTTTTGAGGTTTGTTTTGATAGATAGCTAACAATAGTTCAGATAGAAAACACAAATACCTTACAGTTAAAGATATGGAACTCATGAAAAAAGTAATACTACAAGTATGTTTTTTTACTTACTCAAAAACATGTGACCTATAAATTACACAAAACGGAAAACCCAAAAAGTTGCCTTGTTTGAGGAGGCCAAAGATTTCTATCATTTTGTGGATTACAACCATATTTTATACTATCCATCCACTCCCAAACTTTATAATTTCTCACCAATAGCACTCCAAAACATCAACACAGATTCACCATCACTGTAGCTCTCTTTGTAATACATAACTTTTTCTTCGGCTGGCAATTCAAAGAACTTGTGTACTACATTTTTCAAATCTTCAAGAACTTGAATTGGGATCCTATGATTGATGTTTTGGAAGAAGCCTCACTTGCTTGTTGCTTCTTGAATTGATTTTTCAACATTTAAATCGTCAAAATTTGATAAAGTAGTTGTTGGGATTGATTCTTGATTGTCAATTTGAGATTGGTCTAGTATGTGTTCTTTTGGTTGAATACATTGTGAGTTGAATCTTGATGAGTACGTACTAATGGAAGAAGGAAATTTTGGAGGTTTTTGATGGTGGGTTTTGAGAGGGGTGTGGGGGGGGGGATAAGGGGGGTTGGCTATGAAATGATGGAAGAAGGAGATTTGGGGTTTTTATAGTGGGTTTGAGGAAGGAGGGGTGTTGGAGTTTTGGCCTGATTTTCTTACCTTATTTGAAGTTTATTTTTCTCTTGAAGGAAAGTCAAAGTAATACCATAAATGCTTCAACTTTTCCTGAAAGGAAAATATAATTTTCTTTCATATTTGGTTTATTATTTACTTTAGAGGAAATGTATGGAATCATATAAATTGATTACACATCTTCTCATACCAAGAACTTCACAATGTAGACGTTTAAGAGTTTAGCTTAGGGGGATATTTTCTCCCAATATGCTTATTCTTTTTCCATATTAGTTTTATAATATGTAGGTTGTTAAGCCAAATCATATCAATAATATATTTTTAGTATGCTTTTATATTTCATCTGATTTATCGACCATATGATTTGCAATTGTAAGCTTCTGCATAACGCCCCAATCACTTTCGAACCCAACAAGGGGGAGGGGGGAGAAGCGGGGTCAGTTTTGAATGGTGGAATAGAATGTATTTTTTCAATTTTAACCATACGTTTTAGATTCAAGTTTTTATGAATAAAGAGTCACCTTTGTTAGGGAGTGATTTAATCTCAATGTAAGATTTTCTGGCAAAGGATTCAAATTTAGTTAGATTCAATATGACTATCAAAACATCAAATGAGGAAAACAATAATTTCTTCATTCTATTATTTCAAGGGAGTGGGGTGTGGGTATATGGATGACCTAAACAAAATTCTTGAATTATATTTTTTATTTAGTGTTTCAATTTTTCTTTCTTTTAAGTTTAATCAAACATCATCATCATAACATATATCTTGTAGAAATGGAAATTTGTGAGGTGGCTTCTTGTTTTCATATACATGAATTGGGGTTTGTTTGAATAATTGTTTTTGAAATTTGTGTACTATATTATATCCATAAAATATTATCAGTAAAAATAATACTACTATAATTTAATATTCCATTTGACTTTTAATATTATAATTTTATAGCTATAAATTATTAGTACAATTGAGAATATTTGATGGGGACATATACCAAATGTATATTATTATTATTTTTGAGTAAATAGGAAATTATTATTTTTTGTAAAATCCAAATTTTTGCATTAATATTCAAAAGTGTATTTACAAATCAGAGTAGGGCTTTGGCTACCTACTCTTTCACGAAATAAACATCTACAACAATCTATGAGTACAATAAGAACTAAACGTACAACATCAACTACTTCTGGTGCCTACTAAGGATTGCAATCAAACTGTTGGAATAGGAAAAAACTTTAAAAAGTCATAGAAGCAGTACTACTGAAATTTGTTAAACGAAATTTTTTTTTTATGCTTGAGTGCATTACTAAATCTTCATCATATTTGTGTTCTTCATTTGCTAGAAAATCGACACATTAATTTACCTCTCTCCAAACACGCTAGATGGTATCAAATGTGAAATTATTAAATTTCAACTATGTCAAATGCTCAAAATTCAAGAAATGTGAAATTATACACTATTATGCTAGTTAAAAGGTCGGAAACTACATGCTACAACATATCAACACAGGTTTTTATGAGTTGAGCTAGTAAATAAATGGGTCAATAATCATGCCAAACGAGGATGGATTTGACGAATCATATTTTTATTAATGAGTTTTTGTTGTTAGGGTGAATTTTTTGTAAATTTTACGTATTATTTGATAATCAAAACCCGACATTTGAAACCAGTTTTCGTCATTGAGAGATTATTCATCACAATCTTTGATGATTTTGGGGAGAGGGGGGTTGCAACCCTACAATTCATACCAGTCTTAGTAGTGAAAGTAAATTAATTCTAAAGTCGAAATCTATAGTTGATGATGGAGATAGTTTCCACCGGTTACGATCTTAAGAAATGACAAGCATTATTTAAGTAGGTGTTTTTCCCCTCATTTTTCGTATGCAGTATCTGATCTGAATGCAAATTCTTTTCTAAATTCGAGATCTTTAATTGATGGTTGAGATAGTTACTATACCCATCATGAGTACGTGCTTTTTCTTATTCTATATTCGGTATCCACTTTAAAGAAATCACATTTTTCAAATTATAGAGTTCAAATTTAAAATTATCACAGTGTTACACACCAACGATTATAAGAATAAACTTATAGTATTATAAAGAAAAAAAGATGGAATTAAGTTATTATAAAACAAGTAGGATAAAGGGAAAACTAAGATTATTGAATGATTAGAACAAAATAAGATAACGATAAAATCATACTAAATCACTCGTTACGTAAAGAGACACTTTTTAGCCTTACATAATAACAAATTTGACAATACAATACCATTTACATAACAAGATATTTGTAGATTAATACATCAAATTTTAGTAAAATCTAGTGATGCTTTAGCAGAAGGCCTCTTACGGAAGAAATTATCCCAATAATCAGAAAACAGGACATGTTTGTACACTAGATTTTCTTTATCATTAGGAATTTATAGAAATGGACCAATGACACTATCAAAGCTAGCATTCACAAAAAGCAGTACGTATATTCGAGCCCTACTCGAATCAACTACTACACATTGTTCGATACTCTTGTATTGATCATTACTCATTATCAGCAACGAGGCACCTATATATGTTGACCACTAAGGCGCCTTTGATTGGATTTACGTGGATACAGTTATATCCTTTAGTCCCTAGGACATATAGGCTTCCTGTGTCATCCTGGAGGACTAGAGTGATGCAGAACACGTTGCAGTGTCGGCGACAACCAATAGTGATACTTGGATTTTGACATGGTTGATAGTAGTTTATGTTTATAGCCACATTTCCCATCAAGAGAGGTTCTAAAGATTTATAAATTTCATTAATATTGAGACCTTCATGAAGGGAGGGTATGAGTTGTAATTATTTTTTAGAGAATGGGTATTTCATGAATTACTTTGGGTTTGGGTATGAACATTTAACTATTTTGGGTTTTATGACCCATTTATGTAGTTTTCCCTATTTTGTTTTTGGAATAAATAGGAAAAAGCTTTAAAAAGACAGAAAAACAGTATTACATAAATCTGTTAGAGTAAAAATAATTAATATGCTTGAGTGCATTTCCCCATACATTACTAAATCTTCATCATAGTTGTGTTCTTCGTTTGTTAGAAAATTGACACATTAATTTGCCTCTCTCAAAACATGATAGATACTGTCAAATGTTAAATTATTAAATTTCAACTATGTCAAATGCCCAAAATTCAAAAAATGTGAAATTATACACTAATTTATAATGGTTAAAGGGTCGTACACTACATTCTACAACATATCTACACAATTTTTAATGAGTTGAGTTAATAAATAAATGGGTCAATAATCAGGCCAAACTAGGATGGATTTGACGAATCATATTTTCATGAATGAGTTTCTGTTGTTAGGATGAATTTTTGTAAAATTTACATAGTATTTGATAATAAAAACATGACATTTGGTCCCAGTTTTCGTCATTGAGAGACTACCTATATTGATAATTGAGGGGTTTCGTCACCCTAAATTTAATACCAGTCTTAGGAGTAAAAGTAAATTCATTCTAAAGTCCAAATTTATAATTTATGAAGGAGATAGTTGATACTTGTCAGGATTTTACAAAATGATAAATGTCATTTAACTTTGAGTTTTTCCCCTCATTTAGTATTCACTATCTGATTTAAAACTGAATGCAAATTCATTTCTAAACTCAAGATTTTTAGTTGACACCGGAGATAATTACTATACCTATCATCAGTACATGTTTTTTTCTTATTCTATATTCGGTATCCACTTTAAAGAAAGCACATTTTTCAAATTATAGAGTTCAAGTTGAAAATTATCACAGTGTTACACACCAATGATTAGAAGAATAAACTTACAATATTACAAAGAAAAAAATATTGGGTAAAGTTATTATAAAAAAAAAGTAGGATAAAGGGTAAAATAATATTATTAAATGATTAGAACAAAACAAGATAACGACACAATCATACAAACTCACTGGTTATGTAAAGAGAGAAATTTTGTCATATTACATGATAAAACATTTAACAATACAATAATATTATCATAACAAAAAATTTGTAGATTAAAATTGTAACACCCCGTAACTAGAAAGAAATTCAAAAAGAGGAAATAGTCATTTTTGGAAAGTATAAAAAAATTCTGGAAAATTTTAATTGTGTTAAAGTTGAGTTTTTGGTGACCTTCAAATGACCATAACTTCTAGCTCAGTATGATTTAGGTATGTTTCCAGATATAGTAGGAAAGATCTTGGAACAATCTTTCCAACGCCGCCGAGTTTGCGTGATTCCGAGTTCGTATGAGGGAGTATGCCAATTGGAAGTAGGGATGTTCAAATAAGGAAATGTCCAATCCGGATTTTAGAGGGGCATTATGGTCTTTTCCTTACCCAATTATTTTATTTCGTTTCTAGGTAATTAATTGGGGCCTAAACTGATCTTAGTCAATTTACGCTTTTGGGAAAAAAGTTAGGGTTTTGAGAAAAGAGAAAAGAAGAGGAGAAAGGAGGAAAGGAAAAAAGAATCGTCAAGATCTTCACGAATCGCTTGTAGATTTCGTCAAGGGGTGATCCCTACGAGGTATGTGAGTTCACACAGCATTGATTTCGTTCACCCACACTCCAAACATGTTTTATTCAGTGTAATTTTATCCTAAAAAAGATTGAGAATTTGATGTTCTTGAGTTGTATTTCTTAAATTGCTTTCGTTCTTGAATTTGGGATGAATTGAGGAGTTCTTGAGAGTTTAAGATTGATTATTAGAGTTGCTTTGAGTTATATTCTTGTGTATATGTTGTGGGTACCTGAATCTAAAGAGATATGGAGAAAAAGAATCGAACTTAGGCGAATTGGAGCTAGAAAATGAAGAAGGAACAAGTAGGGCAAACCTGGGTACCAGGTCCGCGTCGCGGACCTTTTCCTCAGATTTGAAAATTTTCCCCTCACGTCGCGGAGTGGTCACAGACCATTCTGCCTCAATATTGATTTCGTGACCAAAAATTTAAATACATCTCCGTGTCACGGACCAACTTTCAGACAGTGAATTCTTGATATTTTCTAATGTTTAGCTATCTAAAAACACTCCAAAACGTCATGAGATCTTACATATCACAAATCTCAATCCTTGAATACATAATTCAATTCAAGGATCAGTTAAGAGTCAATTCAAGAGAAGTTCATAGAGTTTTCCAAAAATCTTTTACAAATGATTTAACTTTGTTTTAAGACTTGAGTTTTGAGTTCAGTAAAGAGTAAAGTTGAAGTTCAATTCTTCAAAAGTATATGGGGACTATGTATTCCCAAAGAGTTTAAAATGTTTTTACATTTAAATAAGAACGGAAACTGAGATTTCCAAAGAGCCTTTGAGCTAGTTTTCAGAAAAGGGTAAGTTCTTTCACAATTAAGCAAGAGAGGAAACTTTGATTTCCAAGATAGCCTTTGAGCTAAGTTTTTGAGCAATTATCTCAAATCACAGAAATAAGTATGTTTTTAAACATAAGAGCTAGTATCATCTTTTGGGAGTAGTATTGAGCACCGATATGGGGGAGTTCAGACAACTCACAGCCCCCATAAACCATGTAGCCACCATGGGTAGAAAAGGGTAATACTTTTAGATGATTCCTTTAGTGCTTTTTAGCATAGACTAGTGGATCCACTTAGTAGTTCAGGTTTTATACCCTTGGCAAGGTGTAGGACGGCCCTGGCAGCGTGAGACAAAACATTGTATCATCACAATAGCTCTTACGTGATGGTTGTCGGTTAGAGAAACCCCATAGAAGAAATTGTATTTTTATATACACAGTTATTTGTATTTTTACATACATTTCAGAGTTATATGTATCTTTGCATACACACAGAGTTGACATCATGTTTTAAATAACTTTTCTTTATATTGCACTTGTTTTTAAACTGCTTTATATTGAAATGAGTTCAGTTATGTTGAGTTGAGTTAAGCCAGGTAAGTTCTTCAGTTATTTTCAAACTCATGTCTTGTTTTAGAATTCCTCTCGCATACTCGTACATTCAACGTACTGATGCCATTTGGCCTGCATCTTATTATGATGCAGACACAGGTAACCAGGATCAGGATTTGGGCATGGTGGATAGTAGTTTATGTTAATATCCATAGTTCCAATCAAGAGAGGTTCTAAAGAATCATCAATTTCATTGACATTGAGACCCTTCAACGGCACCTCTAACATCTTTTTAGCAACTGGTTTAGCCTATTTTTGATACTCCAATACTTGACAAAGTTAGGAATTTCGTTAAGAGCGTACGAAATTTAATGGCAGTGTAATTTAATGTCAAAGTCAAGAATTTCACTAAAAGTGCTTTGATAGTCCATTAGAAACAACATTTTTACCCCACAAAGGTAGAAATAAGTTGTGCATACATCCTATCCTCTCCATACACTACTCGCGGAATCATAATAGTTATATTATTGTAAAAAGGATAAAAAAAATTCCTACATATGCAATATAATTCTGATTTAAGTTATTTACACCTTTATAAAATTTAGAGATAATGGTCAAAATTACACTTGAAGTAACACATTTTTTGCAAGTCTCCTATTTGATTTAACATCAACTAATTACCAAAACACATCTCAAAATTAATGAGGCAGTTGCCATTAGGATAAAATTTTATACCTAATTAACTTGTGACACAACCTTTTGTGATTGTATTTAGACACTTGGTCTAGTAATTTTCGAGGTTTGTTTTTATAAATAGCTAACAATAATTCAGATAAAAAATGCAAACATTTTACAGTTAAAGATATGTAACTCATAAAAAAAGTAATACTACAAGTATGTTTTTTTACTTACTCAAAAATACGTGACTTATAAATTACACAGAACTGAAAACCCAAAAAGTTACCGTGTTTGAGGAGGCCAAAGATTGCTATCATTTTGTGGATTACAACCATATTTTATACTATCCCTCCACTCAAAAACTTTCTCATTTTTCTCACCAATAGCACTCCGAAACATTAACACAGATTAACCAGCACTATAGCTCTCTTTATAATACTTAACTTTTTCTTCAATTGGCAATTCAAAGAACTTGTGTGCTACATTTTTCAAATCTTCATAAACTTCAATTGGGATCCCATGTTTGACCATATGATTCACAATTGTAAGCTTCTGCATAACACCCCAATCACTTTCGAACCCAACAAGGGGTAGGGGTGAGAAGCGGAATTGGTTTTGAATGGTGAAGTAGATTGTACTTTTTCAATTTTAACCAGACGTTTTAGGTTTGAGTTTCTACGAATAAAGTGTCACCTTATTTAGGGAGTGATTTACTCTCAATGTAATATTTTCTGCCACGAATTTAATGTAGTTAGATTCAACATGAATATCGAACATCAAAAGAGGGAAAAAAATTATTTCTTTATTCTATTATTTTAAGGGAGTGGGGTGTGGGTATATGGATGATATTTTAATGAACTAAATAAAAATTCTTGAATTATTTTATATTTGGTGTTTCAATTTTTTTTCTTTTAAGTTTAATCAAACATCATCATCGTAAAATATATCTTCTAGAAATGGAAATTGGTAAAGTGACTTCTTGGTGTCATATATATGAATTGTGGTTTGTTTGAATAATATTTTATTGAAATTTACGTACTCTATTATATCCATAAAAAATTATCAGTAAAATAGTACTACTATCATTTAATACTTTATTTACCTCTAAATACTGTCATTTTATAGCTATAAATTATTATCACAATTGAGAAGATTTGATGGGGACATATATAAATGTGTATTATTATTATTATTATTCAGTAAATAGGAAAAAGTTTTTTGGCAAAATTCATATTTTGCATTAATATTCAAAAGTGTACCTATAAATCAGAGTAGGGCTTTGACTACCTACTCTCTCATGAAATAATCCTCTACAACAATCTATGAATACAATAAAACGTACCTATAAAACCTCAACTACTTCTGCGTCTCCTAAGGACTGTGAGCAAACTATTGGAATAGGAAAAAACTTTAAAAGTCATAAAAGAAGTACTACTTAAATCTGTTAGAAGAAAAAATTCCATATGCTTGAGTGCATTATTAAATCTCCATCATATTTTTGTTCTTCGTTTGCTAGAAAATCGACACATTAATTTACCTCTCTCCAAACATGTTAGATAATGCCAAATGTGAAATTATTAAATTTCAACTACGCATAATGCTCAAAATTCAAGAAATGTGAAATTATACACTAATTTATATTGGTTAAAAGGTCAGAAACTATATTGTACAACATATCAACACAATTTTTAATGAGTTGAGCTAGTAAATAAAAGGGTCAATGATCAGGCCAAACTTGGATGGATTTGAAGAATCATATTTTCATTAATGAGTTTTTGTTGTTAGGGTGAATATTTTTGTAGACTTTACGTAGTATTTGATAATCAAAACTCGACATTTGATACCAGTTTTCGTCATTGAGATACTATTTATCACAATCTTTGATGATTGGGGGGGGGGGGGGGGGTTTGTACCTT
>NW_006238981.1:1822046-1861521 GCF_000226075.1 Solanum tuberosum | reverse complement strand
GGGGGGGTTGTAACCCTATATTTCATACCAGCCTTAGGAGAGAAAGTAAATTCATTCTAAACTCAAAATCTATAGTTGATGATGGAGATAGTTTATACCGGTCACTATCTTAGAAAATGATAAGAATCACTTAAGTAGGTGTTTTATCCCCTCTTTATTTGTATTTAGTATTCAATTTAAAACTGAATGCAAATTCATTTCTAAACTCCAGATCTTCAATTGATGGCAGAGATTGTTACTGCCTATCATGAGTACGTATTTTTTCTTATTCTATATTAGGTATCTGCTTTAAAGAAATCACATTTTTCAAATTATAGAGTTCAAATTTAAAATTATCACAGTGTTAACACCAACAATTAGAAGAATAAACTTACCATATTACAAAGAAAAAAATATGGAGTAAAGTTATTATATACAAAAAGTAGGATAAAGGGTAACATAAGATTATTGAATGATTAGAACAAAACAAGACAATGACATAATCATACCAACTCACTGGTTACGTAAAGAGACACTTTTTGTCATTACATAATAACAAATTTGACAATACAATAACATTTAGATAACAATAAATTTATAGATTAAAACATCAAATTTTACCAAAATCTAGTGATGCTTTACCAGAAGGCCTTTTACGAAAGAAATAACCCCTATAATCAGAAAGCATAACATGTTTGTATACTAGTTTTTCTCCAACCTTTAGGTTTTGCGGAAATGGACCAATGACACTATCAAGACTAGCATTCACAAATAGCGGTACGGATATTCGAGCCCAACTCTAATCAATTTCTACACATTGCTCATGATCTTCAACGAGTCACCTATATATATTAACCGCTAAGGTGCCTTTGATTGGATTTACGTGGATCCAGTTATCACTTTTAGTCCCTAGGATATATATGCTTCCCGTGTCATCCTGGAGGAGTAGAGTGATGCAGGACACGTTGCAGTGTTGGCGACAACCAATGGTGATACTTAGATTTGGGCAAGGTGGATAGTAGTTTATATTGATAGGCATATTTCCCAACAAGAGAGGTTCTAAATATTTATCAATTTCATTGACATTAGGAACCTTCATGAAGGGAGGGTATGAGCTGTAATTATTTTGAAAGAATGGGTATATCTTGAATTACTTTGGGTTTGGGTATAAACATGTAATTATTTTGGGTTTTATGACCCATTTATGTAGTTTTCCCTATTATTATTTTTTTGAATAAATAGATAAAAGCTTTAAAATGTCATAAAACGGTACTACTTTACTCCGTTAGAATAAAAAAATTAATATATTTGAGTGCATTTCCCCATACATTACTAATCTTCATCATATTTGTGTTCTTCGTTTGTTAGAAAATTGACACATTAATTTGCCTCTCTCCAAATGTTTTAGATAGTGTCAAATGTGAAGTTATTAAATTTCAACTAAGTCAAATGCTCATAATTCAAGAAATGTGAAATTATACACTAATTTATAATGGTATCGACCCGTGTCGGAAATTACATTCTACAACATATCAACACATTTTTTTTATGAGTTGAGATAGTAAATAAATGGGTCAATGATCAAGACAAACTTGGATGGATTTGACGAATCATATTTTCATGAATGAGTTTTTATTGTTAGAGTGAATTTTTTGTAGAATTTACGTAGTATTTGATAATCAAAATTTGACATTTGATACCAGTTTTCTTCATTGCGAGACTACCTATCACAATAATTAATGATTGGGGTGTTTCATCACTATATATTTGATACCAGTCTTAAGAGTGAAAGTAAATGCATTCTAAACTTGAAATCTATAGTTGATGATGGAGATAGTTGATACTTGTCACGATCTTAGAAAATGATAACTGTCATTTAAGTAGGTGTTTTCCCCTCATTTTGTATTCAGTATCTGATTTAAAACTGAATGCAAATTCATTTCTAAACTCGAGATATTTAATTGACGGCTGATATAATTACTACCCATCATGAGTACATGTTTTTTCTTATTCTATATTCGGTATCCCTTTTAAAGAAAGCACATTTTTCAAATTATAGAGTTCAAGTTTAAAATTATCGCAGTGTTACACACCACGATTACAAGAATAAACTTAAAATATTACAAAGAAGAAAATATTGGGTAAAGTTATTATAAACAAAAAGTAGGATAAAGGGTAAAATAAGATTATTAAATTATTAGAACAAAACAAGATAATGACACAATCATACCAACTCACTAGTTATGCAAAGAGAGAATTTTTTGTCATTACATGATAAAACATTTGACAATACAATAACATTCACATAACAATAAATTTGTATATTACAATATCTTATTTTATAAAAATCTAGTGATGTTTTACCATAAGGCCTCTTACGGAAGAAATAATCTCAATAATCAGAAAACAAGACATGTTTGTCCACTGGTTTTTCTCAATCTTTCAACATTTGTGGAAATGGACCAATGACACTGTCAAGGATAGAATTCAAAAAAAGTGGTACGGATATTCGTGCCCTGCTCGAATCAAATGCTACACAATGCTCAATACTCTTGTATCGATCATTGCTCATGATCTGCAATGAGTCACCTATGTCAATTGTTAAGGCGCCTTTAATTGGATTTACGTCGATCCAATTATCGCCTTTAGTCTCTCAAACATATAAGCCTCACGTGTCATCCTAGAAGAGAAGATTTATGCAAGACACGTCACAGTGTCGGCGTGCCCCAATGGTGATACTAGGATTTGGGCATGGTGGAGAGTAGTTTATGTTGATAGCCATAATTCCCATCAAGAGATGCTCTAAAGATTCATCAATTTCATTGACATTGAGCGTTAAGAGTGTTTTGATAGTCTATCTGAAACAACATTTTTACCCCACAAAGGTCGAAATAAGATCTACGTACATCCTATCCTCTCCATACCCTACTTGTGGAATTATACTAAATATATGTGTCACGACCCGGGCCTACACCCTAGATATGACTGGTACATGAGAGTCATTTTTATCCCCAAGCGAACCCTTGGCCTTACTACTTGACTTACATGACATTAAACAATATGCGAAAGCTTAAATAGGTGAACTATTAGACATTTAAGAGAGTCTTAATAATACCGTCTTGAAAAATACTTAACATGAGTCATGATTTAAACAAAATATCATGTTTAAATACTGGGAACATCTAGTTCAATATGTCTATAAGTCCTCTAACAATGTAAGATAGATGTCGGCACAAGACCTATGACACCCCTAAAGCTACAAATCGAAAGGAAATGGGGTCTCCTAGAAGCAAGGAGGCATCACCAAAAATCTGTCTGCGAGTGAATAGTGGTATCACCGAAGCGCATGTTAATGATCCTGAGTACATGTATTTGCATCATGAAATGATGTAGGTCGAATGCATTGAATGTTTTGGTAAGTGATAAGGTAAGAGTAAACAACTTACTGGCTTGAATGACTGAAAGCAACATAACGGGATCAATACATGAATATAAAGTGAAAACCAATTAAGTTTTACAACATAATATACAATGAAAACGACATGAAAATAATATACTTTACTTGTGGGGAGTTACTCTAACTGACAACCATTACCATGAGCCTAGCGATGATACAACGTTTCGCCTTACGTTGCTAGGGCCATCCTATACTTTGTCGGGGTATAGGATGATATCATGACTATGGATCCATCTAATTGGCCTTCTCAGAGGCAGTGAAGTGTCGCATGAAGGATCAATGTTATCCTATCCTATGCTGGCTACGTAGTTTTATAGGACTTCCGAATCATAAGAGACTCTAACCTAACTCGGTGTTCGATACTACTCCCAAAATAATTGATATAACTTTATGCTCAATTCACCCATTACAAGGAATGACTTTTTACTTGATTGAAATACTTTTCAAAACAAAGGACATGTTTACATTCTTGAAAACATGCACTTATGAACTTATCTTTCAAGTCCAATAATCAATATATATTTGTAAGTATATATATATAGATATATAAATAACATTTGAATCTCTTAAGTGTTTATGAAATAGAACCTTTGAACTTTCCTCTTAACTTTACTTCAATTTCAAAATATGAATTTAAGAGATATGATTAGGATATATATAGGATCTCTCAATGATTAATGGAGGCTTAGATAGTTGGTAATAAGAAGAGAGAGAAGACACGATTCAAAGGAATGCATATGGGACGAAGAACGGAGGCGAAAGGGGTCTCACGTCCCTAGCACATCAGTGGCAGCCCTAAATTAATTGGGGCTTGTTTGGGGCGGAATCCATCACCCCCCACCTCGACTCTATGGGGGGCCGCCGCCCCAGCCTTAACCCAGAAAACCCGACAATTTTTTCTTGCTCAATTCAAGGCCTAACACATCTATAATCGAATGATTTCCTCCCAAATTCGTTTGGATTTATAAACCCAACAAAATTTAATCTAAAACCCACTCTAATTCCCTCAATAACGTCACTCATTCGCAAAACCCTCACCTTAAGAATTTAACAAGACTCCATTAATAAAGAATAAAGCAAAACATTAACAATTCCTCAAGAACCTTTACATAAATTATTTCATGGACAATTGAATGAACGAAATACATGCTTGGTGTGAGGATGAACAAATCCATCACTATGAGAAACCTCACGTACCTCGAAAGAATTAAGTTCTTGGCGTTTTCCCCGAATCCTTGAAGAACTCTTGAAACCTCCTCTTTTCACTTCTTAAACTTTTCCTTAACTTTCTTAAACGTTTTTTAAAGAATGGAAAACTAATCTCAATCAGCTTAGATCCCTATTTTGGAAATAAAAACATTTAGGCCTAGTGGGTTAAGGAAAATACCAAAATACCCCTCCTTAAAATGGATGAAAGGCTCTATCTAGAGAGATTGCACTCAAATGGGCATAACTCCTTCATCCAAAATCAGATTTTAACAAACTCTGCGGCGTTGGAAAGCGGACTCAAATACCTTTGTTTTAATACCTAATGGACCACCTAACTCATCATGTGCTGAAAGTTATGTTCATTTGAATTTGACCCAAAACTCACAATTGAAGAGTAAATTGTACGAATCTCAGTTTATCTCTTTCAAAGTCCAAGGTGTTACAATACCTCCCCTTTGGGAACATTCGACCTCGAATGAGATCACTCTAAGTTGAAAAACGTGCGGGAAAACATCTAACATTCGACTCAAACACCCAACATGCAATTCACATAACTTAGCATATCAACTTAAAGAGTTCTTTATAAAGAATTAGTACCTTGGTCTGGAAATTCACCGGAAGGGAAGAGATGTGGGTATCTCTTCTTCATATCCTCCTCAACCTCCCAAGTAGCTTCCTCAACAAATTGGTTCCTCCATAAGACCTTGACTAATGCAACTTCCTTGGTTTTCAACTTGCGAACCTGACGATCTGAACGGATATCTCCTCATAAGATAGGTTGTTCTTAATACCAATAATTTCAGTAGGTATAATAAGTGAAGGATCTCCCATACACTTCTTCAACATAGAAATGTGGAATACCGAATGAACTTCTGTTAACTCTTTCGGTAGCTCCAACTCATAAGCTACATTGCCAATCCTCTTGGATATCATGTAAGGACCAATATACCGGGCGATTGAGCTTCCCTTTCTTACCAAATCTCATAAAACCCTTCATGGGTGAAACCTTCAAGTAAACCCAATCATCAACATCAAATTTAAGTCTTTTTTCCAAACATTTGTATAGGATTTCTGACGACTTTGCGCTGTTCTTAACCTTTGTTGAATGCTCTTAACTTTCTTCATAGCTTGATGAACCAAGTTTGATCCTATTAACCCAACTTCACCAACCTCAAACCATCCAATAGGAAATCTACATCTTCACTCATAAAGAGCCTCATAGGGAGCCATTTGGATACTAGAGTGATAGCTATTATTGTACACAAACTCTATGAGAGGTAAGTGATCATCCCAATTACCTTGTAAATTGATCACACAAGCCCTCAACATATCCTATAAAGTCTGAATCGTGCACTCTGCTTGACCATCAGTCTGAGATGAAAAACAGTACTCAAATTTACCTTTGACCCAAACTTTTCGGAAAAAAATTCAAAAAATATGCGGTGAATTGTGCACCTCTATCAGATATGATAGACGCAAAAACTCTGTGAAGTCTAACTATATCTTGAATATATAATTTTTCATAATCTTCTGTTAAATAGGTAGTCTTTACCAAAAAGAAATGGGTTGATTTACTTATTTGATCTACAATCACCCAAAATTATTCTGCCTGCGAGATCGTGACAACCCATTAATGAAATACATATTGATCATCTCCCACTTCCATTCCAGAAGATCTATGTTCTGAGCTATACCACCGGACCTTTGGTGCTCTTCCTTGACTTGTTGGCAATTCTGGCACTTAGCAACGAACTTTGCAATACACATCTTCATACTACTCCACCAATAAACTTCTCTCAAGTCATGATACATCTTTGTGGAATCGGGATGGATTGAATAACTGGAACTATGAGCTTCCCCCAAGATCCTCTCTTGAAGTTAATCCACCTTTGGTACATACAATCTTCCTTGATACCTCAACACACCATCTCCCCTTTGTTCAAAAGCCATCATTTTTTGCTTATGAACATTCATCTTTAATTCAAGAAAAATAGGGTCTTAGTATTGTTTCTCCTTCACTTCAGACACTTGTGATGACTCAGCTCCATTCATTACCACAACTCCACCTTCATTGGAATCTAATAATCGGACTCCCAATCATTCAAGTCTATGCACATCTTTGGCCAATTCTTTCTTACCTTCCTTAGTATGGGAAGTACTACCCATAGATAACATGCTAAAGGCATGAGCAACAACATTATATTTGCCTAGGTGATAGATGATACTCATATCAAAAGCCTTCATTAACTCTAACCATGTAACATCTCGCATTCTAGAAAGGCTAAAAAGGGGTCTAACAGGTTTGTAAAGAACCCAAGCTGGACCATGGGACCCTCCACGGAGCCCTAGACGGGTCGTGAAGTTGACCACGACCCATTATGGTGCTCATGAAAAGAAGGCAGAACCTGTCCCAAGCAGGTTCCCTCCCACGAACCGTTAGACGGACCGTGAAAAGGGAGACGGGTCGTTAGGGTGATCGTGAAGGGGGTCAAGTCAGTAGGAGTTCTCCCATAGCAACTGTTCAAGGTCCATGGGTATCAAAAGAGCACGTGAATCTTCACACTGACCTTGAAATTGTCTGTGAAGGGTTTTTATCAGGCTTAAAGTTTAGGGTCCACTTCAAACGATTATATCTTTTAGCACAAAATGAATTAGGTATCCCATGACCTATAAAATTAAAAATCTCTGAGTCATTTTTCCAATGCCATCGAGTTTGCCTAAATCCAATCTCGAAGTAAAATGTTATGCCCAAAATAGTGAAGCCCTGTTAGGCAGGATTTCTTCATAACTCGTTTAACGAGCCGTGGTGCTGATGACGACCCGTTTCGGGCTTCTAGTGACCCAATTTGGTAATTTTAAGTCAGGGTTTGTAGGGTCTTTTCCTATTTATTTAAACTCAATACTATGTCATTTTTCCTTCTACCCAAACCCCTATATTATGATTTTAAACCCCCCAAATCACCCAAAATCAATTCATTCTCTCAAATTCTCAAAACAAGATCATGCTCCTCCTCTCAAATTTTCTCTCTCTAGAAGTTGAATAAGAAATCTAGGTTTTGAAGATCAAGACTCCTAATCCACCATTGCTTTCAAGCTTTTGGTATCAAGGTATGATAGTCTTTATCCATAGAGCCCTTTGCCTCATCGAGTTCCTAAATTCTCCAATTTTCAAGCTATAAATATCCAATTGAAATTAGGATTTTCTTCCATGTCATGGGTTCCTTTCAATGTTGATTTATTTGATTGATTTGTGAACTTTAATGCATGAATTGAAGTAATTGCATGTTTTTGATTTATGATGAACCCATGCATAACCCATGTTTTTTATCATAACCCATGAAAGATTTATTTATGAAGATATGTGTGTCCTTTTTATGAGATTTATCTAACGAAGTTGAGGATGCTTTGACTTTGAAAATATGATGAAACTTATGAATTATTAAAAAGAAAGCATGTTCATGAAAGTATGTTTATGATTCAAGAAATCTTATAGATGAGATTGTCTATATGTTCTAAGAATCTTGGCCACATGACATGAATGACATCAAGATTTGCCCTCAATGATTTTCAGGATATTTTCCTAAATTAGGTCTTGATTAGTATGGTATCCTGATATACCATCAATGATTAGAGATCACGATTTCAAAACTATTTCCATTTGTATTAGGAGCACCTCTAGCATGAAGTTAATGATTATGGGCTTTAAAAGCTATTATGAAAAGATCATGGACAGTGAAAGGTTTTTCACGCATGATCCAAGGATCTAACCTATGATAAGACAATTGGAAAATACCCATGTCTTTTAAAGATAAGACAAGTTAAGATTAATAACTAATCTGTGGGATTTATGCTTAACACTGAGAGAATATTAAGATGGAAGCTCCACCGTGCTGAACCCGGGTTTCTAGTAGCAATCTCCATATCCCTTACCTATGTGCCCCCATAGAATGATTGTCAAGATATACAGTAGCTAGTGGATCCACTTTAGCTCAGATTCATGGTTCTACCTTGGCAAGTAGGACAACCCTTTTTGGTGTGGGAGACACCGGGATTCCATGTTATACCTCACATGGTCTCTATATCGGTTAAGGCTACTTTCCACAATAATGAACCAAGGTTACCTTTAAGTATCTCACATGTGTTCAAAGATGATTTTACTTACATTGATCATGGTTACGTTTTATGTTTTCTAACCTCCTATCTTATGTTTTAGCTTTGTCTTTGCATATCATGAAAATGTCTTTTTTAGCATGATTTTATACTTCTATGCATAACTATAATACTTGGTGAATGTTTGTACTAATGCATACTCTTTCCTACATTTTTTTCAAATGTAGAGACCGGCCTTACAGATTCGAACTTCCGTGGCTAGAGACCTCAAGTAGAAGATTGAAGAGTCCTCATAGTCCGAGGACCGAGCTTTGGTTTCCCTTTTGTCTTTACTTTCAACTTTCGAACTTGATGTACGGGCTACGCCCCGATCAATCATATGTACTAGATAGCTTTAAAAATGATGTTTAGAGTTTCGCTTTTCTCTATAAAAAATTTATATGTTGACATTGTCTTTTAAATCTTTTTAAACTCTATTGTCTTGTATTATGTATGCTAAGTGAATTGTATAGGGCCTCTCGTGGTGTTGTATGCCATGTCATATCTATAGTATACTTTGGGTCGTGTCAAACTTGGTATTCAGAGCACAAGGTTTAGAAAGGTCCTAGGATGTCTCATAAGCCACATCGAGTAGTCTTGTTCATGAGTGTGAAGCGCACCACATTTATGAATGAGATGCTATAAGATTTTTAGGAAGTTCCACTTATTTCATTTCTCCAAAGTCATGCGATAGAGTGTAACTCTAGGTGTCTTTATCTCCTAACCACTATTTATGCTTTTCAGAATATGCCTCCATGAAGAAATCCCATGAGAAGAATTAGGAATGTTTGTGAAAATGTGAGACAAGAGGTTTCCCAAGTGTCGATCAACCCTTTGGCCGATCAAGTGACTAATGATGAGTTTCGAGCTGTAATTAATGTGTTGGCCCAATCTATGATGGTTCAAGCAAATAGAAAGGTTGTGGCTCCCATGAACCTAAGGGTGGGTAGGACGGCAGCAAGGGTGAGGGACTTTATTAGAATGAATCCTCCGGAATTTCATGGGTCTACCGTTGAGGAAGATCATCAAGAGCTTATTGATGATGTGTATAAGGTGTTTATCATCATGGGAGTGACACCGGTGGAAAAGGCAGAATTGGCCGATTATCAACTGAAGCGTGTTTCTCATGTTTTGTTCAACCAATGGAAAGAAGAGAGGGCAGTAAATGATGGTCCTTTTGAGTGGGAGAAATTTAAGGTTCTTTTCTTGATAGGTTCTTTCCCCTTGAGATGAGGGAGGAAAAGTTACCTGAGTTCATTAACCTTCGCCAAAGACATATCAGTGTGAAGGTGTATTTTGAAATTTACATAATTTTCTCAATTTGCTCCAACTATGGTTGCTGATCCAACGGCAAGGATGAGTAAATTCATGTCGGGTGCTTCCGACTTAGTGGTCAAAGAAAGCCTAATTTACATGCTTGTTAAGGAGATGGATGTCTCCCATTTGATGGCTCATGCACAAAAAATAGAAGAATAAAAGCTTAAAGGGAAAACTAGGGATTCAAAGAAGGAAAGAAAGGATAATGGTGAGTTCTCACATTCAAGGTCCGATGGAGGTGATCATTCTTAAGATAAGGGTGGTAGTGAGAAAACGTTTCCCGAGTGTTGGGAGTGTGGGATAAGACATAAGGGTGAATGTCTAGCTGGTTCAAATATGTGCTTTGGGTATGGAGAAACAGATCATAAGATAAGGAATTTCCTACGGTTTCTAGGAATGAGGGATATAATCATCGACGGGCACAACCCTACCCTTTCTCCAGTCCGAATGGTGGTCAGAAACAAGATAGGTTCTATACTCTTCAGACTCAACAAGATCATAAGGGTTCCCCAGATGTGGTAATTGGTAAGTTAAGGTCTTTTAGCTTGTGGTTATGCATTGTTGTATATTGAGTGTTTCATTGGATGTGGTAAGACTCCATGTATGGAGATTGTGTTTGGAGTAGCCCTTGAAATTCGTGTGAAAACTTCTTAAGGGTTTACTTGTGTCAATTGTTTAGTGGTTGTTAAGACTCTAGTGTTATGTTTGGGATTGAGGGAGATAGATTTGAAAAGACTAGTGGGGTTTTCTCTCAAGGGGGAGATAGTGTGCTTCATGGTTAGTACGTGAGTAGAACTATGTTGGTTTTGGAAAAGCTCCTTCTTATGATTTGGTGGGTGAAAGTTTGGAGGGGATGTGACTTCATAGTATCCCTATCTCTTTCTCCTATCTTCGAGACTAGCTTGAGGTCTTAGCTCCTCATGGTTCACTCGTTAGGATTCTTGTGTCTTAGTTATCCTCATGTTTCCTCATGCATCCATGCTCATGAAAAAATTAATTTTCAAAATTATGATCTAGTTTTATTTATTGCTTCATGATTATATGCATTTGAGTATGAGTTGTATATAGACCTTATAAGAGGATGTTTTGAATATGTTTTAGCTTGGATTTGAAATTTCAACCTCAGATATATGCATTTATGTGATTGCATTCATGTTCAGCTTCTAGGTCTAGTTCAAATCTTTCTTACGATGTTGTGAATATGTTTTATCTTGGAGTCGAGGTTCCTCCTTGGTTTTGTGCATTTTGATAAAGTTGCATTAATGATTGGGTTGTTAGTTTCTCTTTTATTCTTTTCGTGCTAGTTGAGTTCTATTTGAGGATGAATGTTCCCAAGGGGAGATACTGTAACACCTCGGCTTTGAGAAAGGTAGGAAGGGGTCTAAAGGGTTTTTCAAGAACCCAAACTGTACCATGGGACCCTCCACGGAGCCCTAGACAGGACGTGAAGGGAACCATGACTTGTTATGGTGCTCGTGACAAAAAGCCAGAACCTGTCCCAACCAAGTTCCCTCTCATGGACCCTTACACGGGTCGTGAAGAGGGAGACAGGTCATTAGGGTGATCGTGAAGGGGTCATATCAGTAGGAGTTCTCCCCTAGCCACTGATCAAGGGTCATGGGCGTTAAAACGGCCTATGAAGCTTTACATGGACCCTGAAGTTGTCCGTGAAGGGTTTTTATCATACTTAGAGTTTAGAGTCAACTTCAAACAATCGTATCTTTTATCACAAAACGAATTAGGTGGCCCATGACCTATCAAATTTAAGATCTTTGAGTCCACTTTCCAACACCACCGAGTTTGCATAATTCCGAGCTCAAAGTAAAAAGTTATGCCTAAAATAGTGAAGCCCTAACTGGAAAGATTTCTTCACGACTCATTTGACGGGCCGTGGTGCTGATGACGACCCGTTTTGGGCTTCTAGTAACCTAATTCGGCAGTTTTAAGTCAGGGGTTGTAGGGTCGTTTCCTAATTGTTTTAAATCGATACTATGTCGTATTTTGTTCTACCCAAAGCCCTATATAATGATTTTAAACCCCTTAAATCATCCAAACTCAATTCATTCTCTCAAATTTTCAAAAGAAGATCAAGCTCTTCCTCTCAAATATTTCTCTCTGGAAGTTGAAGAAGAAAGATAGGGTTTGAAGATCAAGCCTCTTAATCCTCCGTTGCTTCCAAGCTTTTGGTATCAAGGTATGATAGTTTTCATCCGTGGAGCCCTTTCCTCCATCGAGTTCCTAAATTCCCCAATTTTCAAGTTAGAAATCTCTAATTGAAATTAAGGTTTTATTCCATTTCATAGATTTCTTTCAATGTTGATTTATTTGATTGATTTATAAGCTTTTTGTTCATGAATTGAAGTAATTGCATGTTTTTAAGTTGATTTATCTTGAACCCATGCATAACCCGTGTTTTTGTTTATCATAAACTATGAAAGATGAATTTATGAAGATACGCATGTCCTTTTGATAAGATTGATGTAATGAAGTTGAGGATGCTTTGATTTTGAAAATATGATGAAACTTATAAATTATTGAAAAAAATACATGTTCATGAAAGTAGTTTATAACTCAAGAAAAGCTTATAGATGAGATTGTCTGTATGTTTTATGAAGCTTGGCCATATGACATGAATGACATTTAGATTTGCCCTCAATGCTTTTCGGGCTATTTTCCTAAATCAGGTCTTCATTAGTATGGTATCCGGATATGCCATCAATGATTACAGACCACGATTTCAAAACTATTTCTATTAGTATTAGGGGAATATCTTGCATGAAGTGAATGACTATGGGATTTAAACGCTATTATAAAAAGATCATGGACAGTGAAAGATTTTCTCACGCATGGTTTAGGGAGCTATCCTATAATAAGACAAGTGCTGACTACCCACGTCTTTTAAAGATAAGACAAGTTAATATTGATAACTACTTCATGGGATATATGCTTAGCACCGAGAGGATACTGAGATGGAAGTTCCACCTTGTTGAGGTCGGGTTTCTAGTAGCAATCTCCTTATACCTTACTTATGTGCCCCCATAGAATGATTGTCTAGATATACATTAGCTAGTGGATCCACTTTATCTCAATTTCATGGTTCTACCTTGGCAAGTAGGACAACCATTTTTTGTTGTGGGAGACACCGGGGTTCCATGTTATAGCTTGCATGGTCTTTATGTCGGTTAAGGCTACTTCCCATAATAATGAACCAATGTTATCTTTAAGTATCTTACAGGTGTTCAAAGATGATTTTACTTGCATTGATAATGATTACATTTTATGTTTTCTAACCTTCCTATCTTGTGTTAAAACTTGGTGTTTGCATATCATGAAAATGTCCTTTTTAGCATGATTTCATACTATTATGTGTGGCTATCATAATTGGTACATGTTTGTAATAACGCATACTCTTACCTAAATTTTCCCAAATGTAGTGATCGACCTTACAAATGCACACTTCTGTGGCTAGGGACCTCAGATAGAAGATTAAAGATTGTATAGTCCTCATAGCCCAAGGACCAAGCTTTGATTTCCCTTTTGTCATTACTTTCAGTTTTGAACTTTATGTACGGGCTACGCCCGGATCAAACAGATGTACTAGATGGCTTTGAGACGATTTTTAGACTTTCGCTTTTCCCTTTAAAATTTTATATGTTGAAACTGTCTCTTTAATCTTTTTAAACTCTATTATCTTGTATAATTTATGCTAATTGGCTTGTATAGAGCCTCTCGGGGTCTTGTACACTGTGTCATGTCTAGGGTATACTTTGGGTCATGTCAAACTACCTCCTCTGTCTAATTGAAGATATACTAAAGACTCTTTTGATCAGTGAACTCATCTATATGAACACCATAGATATATTGACACCATATTTTCAAAGCAAACACTACAACAGCCAACACAAGATCATGAGTTGGGTAATATTTCTCGTGAATCTTAAGTTGTTTGGAGGCATAGGTTATAACCTTACCATTCTGCATCAATACACAACCAAGTCCAACTCTGGACGCATCATAATACACAACAAAGACTTTTGTACCCTCTGGTAGGGTCAACACTGGGGCAGTAGTTAAGTGGGTTTTTAGTTCCTGAAAGCTTTTCTCACAAGCTTCAGACCATTGAAACATGGTCGTCTTCTTAGTCAACTTTGTCAATGGGGACAAAATAGATGAGAACCCATCGACAAACCTCTATAATAAATAGCCAATCCTAAGAGACTCATTATATCAGTTGGAGATATGGCTCTGTCTCAGTTCAGCACTACCTCTATCTTTTGAGTGTCAACTTGAATCCCTTCTGCAGATACAATGTGGCATAAGAACGCCACGGACTCAAGCTAAAACTCACATTTGGAAATTTGCATACAACTCTCTATCTCTGAGAGTTTGGAAAACTACTTTGAGGTGACTAGCATGATCCTCCTCATTTCACAAATAAATCAGAATGTCATCAATACATATGATAACAAACATGTTAAGATATGGCTTAAATACTCTATTCAAAAGATTGATGAACGTTGTAGGAGCATTTTTCGAATCAAAAGACATAACAAGAAACTCATAATGACCATTACGGGTCTTGAATGTTATCTTACAGATGTCACTTTCTCTTACTCTCAACTGAGGATAGCTAGATCTGAGGTCTATCTTACGAAAGCAAGTGGCACCTTGGAGTTGATCAAATAGATCATCAATTCATGGAAGGGGATACTTATTCCTTATTGTAACCTTGTTCAATTGGCGGTAATCAATACACATCCTAAGGGAACCATCTTCCTTCCTCACAAATAAGACCGGAGAGTCCCAAGGTGAGACACTAGGTCAAATAAAACCGTTATCAAGAAGATATTTCAACTATTTTTTTAGCTCTTTTAACTCAGCTGGAGCCATTCTATATGGAGGAATAGAGATAGGTTTAGTATTAGGAAGAATGTTTATGCCAGTTTATTTCTCTCTCAGGAGGGACTCCTGGAAGATCATTTAGAAAGACCTCTGGAAACTCACTCGCAACTAGAACTGATTGAATAGACGGTTTCTCAACACTAGAGTCATTAACTCGAACTAGGTGATAGATGCACCCCATAGAGACTAACTTTCTGGCCTTAAGGTATGAAATGAATTGACACTTAGGCACTGTTGAACTACTCCTCCACTGTATAACTGGCTCATTACGAAACTAAAACTTGGCTACTCGAGTTCTACAATCAATTGAGGCATAACAAGAATGAAGTTAGTCCATACCCAGAATAACATCAAAATCCACCATATCTAGATCAATTAAATCAGCCATGGTGTCCTTGTTATTGAAAAAGATGGTACAAGCACGATAGACTCTTTCTCGTAGAATAGAATCATCAACCAATGTGGAAAAACTAAAAGGCTCAAGAAGTTGTCCGGGGGAAATGATGAACTTCATAGCTACATACGGAGCTACAAATGAAAAACACGTACCGGGATCAAGCATGGCATAAACATCATAAGTAAATACTTCAAGCATACCTGTGACAACATCTGGTGAGTTCTCCTGATCCTATTGACTAGTTATAGCATACAGACAGTTTGCACACTCGCATATTCTTGAAGTAGCTCCTCTCTGGATATTTCTATCTGCTAGGGCTGCTAAAGAAGATTAGTCTTTATTGCCCCCATTTGCCTTCCTATTCTTGGGGCACTCCTTAGAAAAGTGACCCGTCCTCCCACACTTGTAGCAAAGATCTGTACCAACACGACATTCTCCCGGATGGAGCTTACCATAGAGTGGGTTGCTAGGGAACCTTTGCGATACACTGCCCTACGACTAAGAACCTTGAACACTGAAATTTTGGGAGTTCTGATTCATCTAATCATTCTTATTCCTTGGTACAGGTGAACTAGCTGATGATAGAGCGGATCCAGATGACCTCTACTGAAAGGATGATCGATTCATCTTCCCAGTTTTTTACTGGCCGGACTCATGACTTGTTGTCTTAGCCCTCTGGCTATGGAATTTCCTTATTGAAGAAGTGGGTGGGTGATCCAGCATCGATCGTACCTTTAGAGAGTGTGGTTATGAAGGATAGTCTCACCTATGATGAGATTCCAGTTAAAATTCTTGACCGTCAGGTTCGTAGGTTAAGAAACCAAGAAGTCGCTTCAGTAGAAGTTTTGTTGAGGAGTTTGTCCGTAGAGGGAGCTACTTGGGAAGCAGAATTAAGCAGCCATGATGGCTAAGTATCCTCACCTTTTTCCTTCTGATTCAGTTTTAGCTTGAGGTAATAGTTCCTCTCCGGTCTTTCAGTTAATCTGTCCAGTCTCAGTATCTCATTCCCTCAGTTATTATTGCATTTCAGCATATTTTGCATGTTCGTGGAACTTAGTTCAGTTAGAGATCAGATTATAGTACTCAGTTAGTAGGGATTGCAACTCTTTCCTCCAAACTCAGCTTTTTTAGACTTTATTCGAGGAGGAATGATACCACGGGGGATATATTGTAACACCGCAAAAATCAAAACTAAGATTGAACAAAACATAAGGGAAAACCACAAAGGGGGACCACGGGTTGTGAAGAGGACCACGACCCGTCACCCTGCTAGTGGTTGTGCACCCAACAAAAGCTGGAAAACCACGGACCATTAGGTGGTCCATGGAACCTCAAATGAGTTATGAAGTGGCTCGTGAAAGGGGCATAGGATCACCCAAGCCACTTTGAAGGACCACGGACCACTAAACGGTCCGTGGAACTTCATATGGGTCGTGAAGTGACCCGTGAAAGTGATAGACAACCCCCGAGACCACTATGAAGAACCCAGTCGCCTAAACGGCCCATGGAGCTTCTGATGAGCCGTGAAGTGGCTCATGAAAGAGGCTTGCCAGATTTGGAGGATTGGGTCAACTTTAAACGAACATATCTTTTAGCACAAAATGAATTAGGCGGTCCATGACCTAACAAATTAAAGATCATGGAATCCTCTTTCCAACACCACTGAGTTAGCCTAATTCCAAGCCCAGAGTAAAATGTTATGGTTGTTTTAGTGAAACCATATCGGGCAGGCAGCATGACGACCCACTTGACAGGCAGTCATGCCTTAGACAGCCTGTCAGGCCCCTAGTGAAGATCACTTCGTCAGCTTTAAGTCAAGGTCATTTTGGTATTTTCCCCTAAGAGTTGGGCAGTTAAACTACATCGGTTGGTACCTAAACTACGTCGTTTTACTCAGTATAAGTGTAATAATCTAGTCAAAAACCACCTAGAACCTGCATTCTACTAAAATCATCTAACTTAGAATGAAAAGAATATAAAAGAGGCGATAGTTCTCCCAAGCACAGGCAGAAGTCATCTTCAAGTTCAGTTCCAAAACCCAAAGGATATCTCCATATTTTTAGTCACTAGATATGTGGGATTTCACTAGTGGGTTCCTTTCATCCATTAGGTCCCTAGAATTCAGTCAGTTCTTCAAGTTCTCATAAATTATTTAGGCCTAAGGTTTCCAAAACCTTGGGAATTCATTGTGACTTTAGCTGCTATAGTTTCCACGATCTAAATAACATGTTTCTTGGAAAATTTGCATAGATCCATGTGTAGAATTCAGAACCCTACCTTGTATTACTTATCAACACTCATAAATTATACTTGCTAGACGAATCAGTGAGAAAATCATGCTTTAGACTTCAAATGCCATATCTATAAGTATATTTATGTTGCATTCCCTGATAGCATGTCAGTATTTTGAGTTATTCAATATTTCAGTTGCATTTTAGGTTTACATTCAGTTGGGAGTAAACTTAGCACCGAGTTGGAATAGGGTTTAGTGTACCCTCAAAGTCCTAGAACTAGGTGTAAACACAGGTTCCAAAGTCTCCTCTGTTGGGAATTAGTTTTTAGTGATCACGCCACATCCATGCCTCTATACCCCTTGCAAGGTATATTAGGTCCTCTCGATAGGTTGTATACATCGGACTCCACATTTAGCTCACGTGGTTTATGTCGGTTAATAGTAGCTCCCACAGTCATACTTTTATTTCATTGACCATATTATCAACACTTACTTCAATATTTATTTTAGCATGTTATCTTCATGATTAGTACTTGGTCATCGCATCAAGCTTAGTTTTCAGTTATACTTCAGTACAGCCTATTTCCATGTTTAGATTATCTTGTTCAGTTTATATTGTTCAAATCATGAGTTAGATAATTCTTTTCCTACACATTTAATTGCCTTGAAGAGTAAGAAATAACTTTCCTTTGTTGCTTCAAAACACAACCAAGACTAATATGTGAAGCATCACAATAAACCACAAAACCATCTGATCCTTCTAGTAACATCAAAATAGGGGCCGAAGTGAGTCTATCTTTTAACTCTTGGAAACTCTTCTCACAAGCTTCCGACCATAAGAATTTTACGATCTTTTGATTCAATGTCGTCAAAGGTGAAGCAATACAGGAATATCCTTCCACAAACCTTCTATAGTAACCGACCAAACCTAAGAAATTGTGTATTTTTGAAGCAGACAAAGGTCTAGGCCAATTCTTAACTAACTCAGTTTTCTTAGGATAGACTTAAATACCTTCACCAGAGACAATATGTCCAAGGAAAGCAACGACCTCAACCAAAATTCACACTTGATAAATTTAGCATACAATTCACAGTCATTGAGAATTTGTAACATAACTCAAATGTTGAACATTCTCATACTCACTCTGTGATTAAATCAAGATGTCATCGATAAACATGATCACAAGCATGTCAAGGTATTACTTAAATGACCTATTCATCAAATCCATAAATGTCGTTGGGGAATTAGTCAAGCCAAAATACATCACCAAAAACTCATAATGATCATACCAAGTTCAAAAAGTCATCTTCGAAATGTCATTTTCTTTCACCCTCAATTGGTAATAACCTTACTAGAGGTTAATCTTAGAGAAGTAACTTTCTCCTTGGAGTTGATCAAACAAATTATCTATCCTTGGAATTGTATGATTATTCTTAATGGTAACCTTATTCAATTGTCGATAGTCAATATACATTCGGAGAGAACCATATTTCTTTTGAAAAAACAACACCGGAGCACCCCATGGAGAGATACTCGGTATAATAAACCCCTTATCCAACAAATCTTCGAATATTTCCTTTAACTCCTTTAGTTTTGTTAGGGCCATATGATAAGGAGGAATAGAGAAAGGCTGTGTATATAAGAGAAGGTCAATACCAAAGTTTATTTTCCTTTCAAAAGTAATACCGAGAAGGTCATCGGGAAAAACTTCTGAAAACTCATTCACTATTGGGACTAACTCAAGAGTTGGGGTTTCAGAATCTATATCCTTAACCCGAACAAGATGATAAATGCAACCCTTAGAAATCATTGTCTATCTTTAAGGCAAGATGCAAGCTGACCCTTAAGAACAAATATTCCCCTTTCCCATGACATGATAGGTTCATTTAGAGTCTTGAATATAACCTATCGAGCCATGCATGAAGCTAATCCATCCCAAGAATAACATCAAAATCTAACATATCAAGCTCTACAAGATCAACATGAGTGTCTCTATGAGAAACCGAAATATGACAATTTCTATAGACTCTCTTAGCTACAATAGTATCACCCACGAGAGTAGAGACATTAAAGGGATGAGAAAGGATTTCGGGACCAATATCAAATCGCATGGACACATTAGGAGTAACAAGCTATAAGGTGGCACCAGGATCAAGTAAAGCATAAAAATCAAGATGAAAGACTTTCAACATACCGGTCACCACATTCGGAGAACCCTCACGATCATGTCGAGTTTGAAAAGCATAGAATCTATTTTGCTTTGGAGCACCCAAACTGGAACATTTAGGTTGAACTTGTCTACCATCTTTAACCTTGATAGCTTAAAATGTACAATCATTCACCTTGTGACCACTCATCCCGTAACCAAAGAAACCATTTGTAAAGTCTAGGCACTTCCTTGAGTGTCACGGCCCAGGGGTACCCCCTAGATGTAACATGGAATACAAGACCTTGAGAGGCCTCATATAAGCCACTAAGCTTTTAGAGTCAAGATAATAGAAAATCGGTAAAATTTAAAACATTTTCAACAAATTAAAAGTCTTTATAAAACGAAGCGGAAGCCTAATACACTTGTCTGAAAAATCACCTAATACAGCAGAATCTTGGGACACAACCCATACAACAATGTTAAAAACTTAAAATGAAAAGAACAAAAGGAAATGGTGGACAAATCACCGACTGTTATAAGGACTAACCAATCTTAAATTTTGCCTCTGCTATAGATCCTAGCCACGGGGATGAGAGCCAGGAATGTTGGACCCTATATTTGGATAAGAAATGTAAGCAAGAGTATGCATTAGCACAAGAATGTACTAAATATGATAACTTGCATAAACATCAACATAAACATAAGAGTTAGACAACATAAGTCATAAGCATAATCAATGCACATAATAGATCATATCAGCATATAAGGAATACTTCTTGAAGTTACCACAATTCATACTTAGCCAAGACATGGGTAATCTTTTTCACTAGTCTTACTCATCATGGAAGACAAATTCAAGCAACAATCCAAGCTCATCCCCTATCATAACATAGTCTAGCTTATCTTTTATAGACATGGGGAATCGCCTCTTGACTCACTATAAAGGAACATGGGTATTCGCCTCTAGTCCTTCTATTTTTAGGATCGTAGGTACTCGCCTATAGTCCAACATCATGTGACATGGGTATTCGCCTCTTGTCTTTCTATAAAGGATCACGGGTACTCGCCTTGTCCAATTCACATTATAAGAACGTGGGTAGTCGCCTCTTGTTCAACTTCAAGGAATAAGGGTAATCACCTATTATTCTATTCAAAGGAATATGGGTAATCACCTCATATCCTTCTCATTTAGAGGTCATGGGTAATCACCTCTAGCCTCATCAATTTCGTAGTCTTTAGCTTAGATTCATTTTAGGTGAGCAATCCTTTCAACCTATAATTATTCAATGTGAGAAAACCTTTCACAATCATACATAAGCAAATCAAGTGGGGAACTATCCCTTCCTCAACAATTATATCAATAATCATCAATTCATAACATATGCTTCACTCTCGAAATAGTACTTATCATAATCATCATATATGCTTCAATCTCAAAGCAATTCATCAAGTACCTTATTTATCCTATAACAATACATCTAAATCCATAAATTCTCCTTTCATGGATCAAAACTCATTTACATCAATTTCACCTTAGAAACTGTCACAACTTATGGGTAACCCCTAGATGTAACATGGCGTATCGAACCCCAAAGGACTCCATACAAGCCACTTAGCTCTCATAACATAAGAAATAGAATGATAAGAGTAAAGCAGTTTAAGTCCAAAACATTTTATAAAATGAAAAGCAGAAGTCTAAACTTTTGTCTCATCATAGCCATCTAATACAATAGAATGAAATTGAGGCTAGCCCATACATCATGTTCAAAAGAGAAATACATGAAAGAAACTAAAACAATAACTCCGTCCACGAAGAATAAGGACAAATCAAAGCTCAGGAAATCACGAACTCAACTACTAGCCATGAGACTCGAAACCTGTCTGTCGGACCCTACATTTGTGAAAAATGTAGGCAAGAGTATACGTTAGTAAAAAACAATGTACCAAGTATGATAATCATGCATAAAACATTTAAAACATGCTAAGAAGGGGCATTTCATTTCATGACATGCAATTGACAAAGTTAAAACATGACATAAAAGAGTTATAAAACATACTTCATAAAACAAGGTCAATGCAAGCTAACGTCATCTTTAAAGCCTTTGAAACAAATAAGATACTCCTTGAGTAACCTTAGTTCATTATTAATGTGGGGAATTAGCCTTAAGTGACATTGAGATCATGTGAGCTATAACATGATCCCTTGGTGTCTCTCACACCGGAAAGGGTTATTCTGCTTGCCTAAGGTAGAACCATGAACTTCTAGCTTAAGTGGATCCACTAGCCAATCAACCTATGGGGGTACATAGTTAAGGAATAAGGAGATTGCTACTAGAAACCTGGCCTCTACTAACGAGAGAGCTTCCATCTAAATGTCAATATCCACTCAGTGCTAAGCATAAATCCCACGGAATAGTATTTTCTTACTTATTCTCATTGTCCATGGAAAGGCATGTCATCTTGCCAATCCAAGCTAGTTCATTATGATAGCTCTTTTTCTTTGATTCAATTAGGTGAGAAAGACTTCAAACCTAAGAATCCTTTCTATGTGAGAAAACCTTTCACATCATGCTAGTATGTGTTTATGAGAATGTCCTTTCACAACACAACATCATCATTGGTACTTTACTCTCAAATCACCCTTAAAACATTTACATAATTCTCATGAAAACATTCATAATTCCATAATCACCTTTCAACGCCAAAACCCCTCTTCCAATCATCAACATATCAAAATCCCACCACATATAGTTCATAACTTGAAAACATGGGGATTGCATGGTTTCATAGCGGAAAACATCATAAAACTATTGCAATTCATCAATTCATGCTTAGAAGATCATAATTCATTCATTTAAATCAATAATGAAAAGAACCCATGCTAATTGAAGAAAACCCTAACTCAATTAGGGAATTCTATCTTTTGAAGTAGAGGAATTTAGGAACTCCATGGATGAAAACTATCATACCTTGAATCCAAATGGTAGCCATCAATGGAAGAATTAGAACCTTAGATTGAAACTCTTGGTTGAATCTTCTTCTTCAAGTTATAGAGAGAGAATATTTAAGAGGGGTTTTGGGAATTCTTTTGTGAATTTGGAAAAATGAATTAAATGGGGTGAATTTGGGGGTAAAAAGACTTATATAAGGGTCCTAAACATAAACAAAACGACATAGTTTAGGAACTAATTAATTAGGAAAAGACCAACTGCCCCTGAAAAATAATTGTCAGTTGTGACCCACAGACCTAGTCGATGGACCGTGGTCTGACCCACAGCCCGTCCTGGTTGACCGTCGTTCATGGTCAGAAAGAGTGATCTTGGGGACTCGAACCACGGACCGTGGTCTGACCTACGGTCCGTAGGTCTTGTTGTGGTCCTGGACCCTCAGACCCTAACTAGGGTGGTCAACCACAGACCACACCTACTGTCCGTGGTCCACTCCATGGGCCGCAGGTGGTCGGCGTGGTTTGGCACCTACAATATCTGGAAAGCTACTATTTTGGTCTTTTTGAATATGAGGTGTTACAATATCTCCCCCTAGGGATCATTCATCCTCGAATGAGATTTAAACTGGTTCTAAAAGAGTAGAAGGGGAACTAACAACCCAACCTAACAATGCAATGCATACTACCGAGAAGGAACTATCGACTCCAAGCTAGGATGCTCTCAAAACATCATAAGAGGGGTGAAACTAACTCTAACAGCTCATTATCCATGGAATGCACAAAACCAAGGAGGAAACATCAACTCCAAGCTAAACATACTTAATGCATCAAAAGGAAGTAGGAACTACATCTATCAACCCAATATTCATGAAATCTCAAAATTACTCATATTCAAGGAGGAACTACCTTCTCCAAGATAAAATCATGTTCAACACAATCTCATGGAGCTCATATGCAATTTACTCTCAAAAATCAATTCATCTCATGAAGTCTATAGGCAACTCATACTCAATGCACAACAACATGAGGAAAATCAATCATATAAACTCATATTATTTCAAAACACTAGTTTTCATGAACAAGCATAATCATAAGGAAATCATGGAAACACATAAAAATACATGACTCCCAAAACAAAGAACAACTTAAGAGGAACTCTTTACCTCAAGCTAGAATACAAGTAGAAGGAAAGAAATAAGGATATCGGGACATCATGTCGGCCTCGGCCTCCCAAGTATCACCCTCAACTAAATCATTCCTCCACAACATTTTCACGGAAGCTACTTCCTTATTTCTCAACTTCTTGACTTGCCGGTCTAAAATCTCAACCGGAACTTCATCATATGAGAGACTCTCATCAACTCCCAAACCCTCTAAAGAAACTATGGATGTCGGATCACCAACACACTTCTTCAACATGGAGACATGGAAAACTGGATGCACTGTTGCCAACTCATTTCACAAATCTAACTCATAGGCAACCTTACCAACATGTCTCAAAATCTGATATGGGCCTACATACCGGGGACTAAGCATCCCTTTCTTACCAAACCTCATTACACCCTTCATGGGTAAAATTTTCAAGTAAACCCAATCATGAACATAAAACTCAAGATCCCTTCTTCTCATATCGACGTATGACTTTTGTCGACTTTGAGCCGTTTTCAACCCTTCTCTTATAAGTCAAACATTCTCAATGGCCTCATGTACCAACTCAGGGCCAATAAGGTCAACTTCACCCACCTCAAACCAACTTATGAGAGATCTACACCTCTTACTATAAAGAGCCTCAAATGGAGCCATACTGACACTCGAGTGATAGTTATTATTATAAGCAAATTCAATCAATGGAAAATGGTCATCCTAATTACTTCTAAAATAAATCACACAATCCCTTAACATATCTTCCAAAGTTTGGATAGTACGCACTGCTTGCCCATCGATTTGGGGGTGAAATGTCGTACTAAGCTTAACACGAGTACCAAGACCCTTTTGGAAAGACTTCAAAAACTGAGAAGTGAATTGGGTACCATGATCGGAAATAATGGATAAAGGCACTCCATGCAACTTTACCATTTCTCTTATGTACAACTTAGCATAATCCTCTACCGAATAGGAAACCTTGACGGGAATAAAGTGAGACAATTTTGTCATCCGATCTACTATAACCCAAATAGAGTCATGTTGTCGCCAGGTGTGAGGCAAACCAACAATAAAGTCCATATTCAAGTCTTCCCATTTCCAAGTAGGAATGACAATATCTTGGGATAAACCTCCCAGTCTCTGATGCTCAACCTTTACTTGTTGGCAGTTTGGACAATTAGCCACAAATCCCGCAATATCTTTCTTTATCCCATTCCACCATTATATTTCTCACAAATCACAGTACATCTTGGTGGCTCCAGAGTGAATAGAATACCATGAACTATGAGCTTCTGACAAGATCTGTCCCCTCAAGTCATCAACATTTGGAAAACATAAACGGTATTATATCCAAGCACACCATCTCCCCCTTGAGAGAAAGCCTCAACGGATTTCTTAAGTATTGTCTCTTTCAATTCTATTAAAATTGGATCAAAACCTTGCTTGGCTTTCACATCCGCCACAAAAGACGATTTGGAACCATTGTGAACCATAACACCACCCTTGGTGGAGTCCACTAACTGAACACCTAATCAAGTCAATCTATGAACATCTCGAACCAACTCTTTCTTTTATTCCTCAATATGGGAAACACTACCCATAGATAACCGACAAAGAGCATTCGCCACAACATTTGCTTTACCGGAGTGAAAAAGAACACTCATGTCATAATATTTCAATAACTCAAGCCACCATCTTTGACAAAGATTCAAATCCTTTTGGTTAAACACATATTCCAAATTCTTATGGTCGGTAAATACATCAACATGAACACTATACAAGTAATGCCTCCAAATCTTTAAGGTAAAAACAACCGCCGCTAATTCAAGGTCATGGGTAGGATAATTCTTGTCATGGATCTTAAGTTTCCTTGAGGCATAGGCAATAACTTTCCCATTTTGCATAAGCACACATCGTAACCCAATTCTAGAGGCATCAAAATAAACCACAAAACCATTCGTTCCTTCCGGTAAGGTCAATGCTAGAGCGAAAGTAAGTCTATCTTTCAATTCTTTAAAACTCTTTTCACGAGATTTGGACCATATAAGCTTAGCCTTCTTTTGAGTCAAAGCCATCAAGGGAGAGGCAATTAAAGACAATCCCTCAACAAACCTTCTATAGTAACCGGCCAAATCCAAGAAGTTTCTAATATCCGAAGGGGTTAGAGGTCTAGGCCAAATCTTGACCGCATCCGTCGTAATGGGATCTACCTCAATACCCTTGCTTGAAACAATATGACCAAGGAATGCTACGAACCTTAGCCAAAATTCACATTTGCTAAACTTAGCAAAGAGTTGTTGGTCCTTGAGAATTTGCAACACAATCCTCAAATGATCACTATGATCATTCTCACTTATTGAATAGATCAATATATCATCAATGAGCACAATTACGAACATATCAAGGTATTTTCTAAACACCCTATTCATCAAATCCATAAATGTCGCTGGAGCATTAATCAACCCAAATGACATTACCAAAAACTAATAATGACCATACCGAGTTCAAAAATATGTCTTTGGAATGTCATCTTCCTTCACCCTTAATTGGTGATAACCCGATCGAAGATCAATCTTAGAGAAGTAACTTGATCCTTGAAGTTGGTAAAACAAATCATCTATCCTTGGAAGAGGATACTTATTCTTAATAGTCACCTTGTTCACTGGAGCACCTCATGGTGAGATACTCGATCGAATGAAACCCTTATCCAACAAATCCCTCAATTGTTTTGTCAACTCCTTAAGCTCTGCAGGAGCCATTCTATAAGGAGGAATAGAAATAGGTTGCGTATCTGGGAGAAGGTCAATACCGAAGTCTATTTCCCTTTCGAAAGAAATGTTGGGCAAATCATCTGGGAACACTTCTGGAAACTCATTAACAACAGGGACCAACTCGACAGAAGGGGTTTCGGAATCAACATCCCTCACCCTAACTAGATGATAAGTGCAACCCTTAGAAATCATTTTTCTAGCTTTTAGACAAGAGACAAACTGATTCTTAGGCATAGAATTTCCCTCCTTCCACTCTAGGATAGGTTCATTCGGGAATTGAAACTTGACTACACAAGTTCTACAATCAATAAAAGCATAACAAGAGTGAAACCAATTCATACCAAGGACAACATCAAAGTCTAACATATCAAGCTCTACCAAGTCAACAAGAGTAACTCTATGGGACAAGGAAACGGGACACTTTATATAGACCCTCTTAGCCACAACAGAATCACCAACATGAGTAAAGACAGAAAAAGGTTCTAACAACACATCAGAAAGTACATCAAACCTCATTGCCACATATGGCGTCATAAAGGACAAAGTAGCACCGGGATTAAGCAAAGTATATACATCTATTTGGAAAATTTTTAACATAACGTCCGGAGAACTCTCTTGTTCACCTCAGGTTTGGAGAGCATAGAAGTAGTTTTGCTTAAGAGCATTGGAATTCAAACCACTATGAGGAGCTTGCTTGCCTTCCTTTCCTTTTTCTGCAAGCATTGGGAAATCCTTTATTTTGTGACCACTCTTACCACAAGTAAAGCAACCATCTGTGTCAGCTAGACACCTATCCTCATGCTTCTTACCACACTTAGCACAAGTAGACATAGGCATCGAAGAACTACCATCATTACCTCCTTGAGGCGTACGGTTAGACACCCTATCTTTGTTGAACTTAGGAGGAGCATTGGAGGAACCTTGATAAAAAAACCTTTACCGAAATCTAGGACGACCTTGTCCATTGTACCTTGCACTAGAGAAATTTCCATTACCGGTCTTAGCCCTTTTTACCTCTCTAGACTTTTCCTTGAGTTTCTCCTCCTCAATTTGTTGAGCATGCACCATGAGACAAGAGATGTCCATGTCATGAATGAGCATTACGGTTCCCCATTCTTTAACCACCATTTTGGTCACACCCGAAACGAACTTACTCATCCTAGCCCTTGAATCGACAACCATTGTTGGAGCATATTTGGACAATTGAGTGAACTTACAAGCATACTCCCTCGCACTCATACTCCCTTGTCGAAGGTTAATGAACTCAAGCACCTTAGTTTCCCTCATCTCAAGGGGAAAGAACCTATCAAGAAAAGCACTCTTAAACTTCTCCCAATCAAGAGGACCCGCATCTTCTGGTCTCCCTTCATTCCATTGATTATACCTAATTTGAGCCACATCTTTTAGTTGATAAGCGGACAACTCTGCCTTTTCCACCAGTGTAACTACCATGATTATCAAAATCTTATAGACCTCATCAATAAAACCTTGAGGATCTTTCTCAACTTTAGAACCATGAAACTCCAGGGGGTTCATCCTTGTGAAGTCCCTCACTCTTGAAGCCTTCGCGTTCATACTTGAACTTGCGGGAACCACAACCTCCCTATTGTCTTGGGCCATCACGATTGAGCCAACACTTGAAAAGCAGCCCTAAACTCCGCATTAGACACATGCTCGGCCAAAGGATCGACCGAAACTTGAGGAGCTTGGGGAGGAGCTTCTTGCTCCACATTCTCCCTCGCATTCCTTCTAACATAAGCTCTTCAAGTAGCCATAACCTGAAGAACATAGGATAAGGATTAGCAGAGAGATATTATAGAGTTACACTTTATCGCAAGACATAAGAGTAATGAAAGAAGTGGAGTTTCCTAATCATCTTGTAGCCTCTCATTCATAAATGTGGTGTGCTTCACACTCATGAACAAGACTCTACTAGACGTGGCTTAGGAGACATCCTAGGACCATTTTAAACCTTGTGCTCTGATTACCAAGTTTGTCACGACCCAGGGGTACCCCCTAGATGTAACATGGCGTATAGAAACCTGAAGGACTCCATACAAGCCACTTAGCTCTCAAAACATAAGTAATAGAACAATAAGAGTAAAACAATTCAAGTCCAAAACATTTTATAAAACGAAAAAGGGAAGTCCAAACTTTTGTCTCATCATAGTCATCTAATACAATAGTATGAAATTGGACCTAGCCCATACATCATGTTCAACAGAAAAATACATGAAAGAAACAAAAACAAGAACTTCTTCTTCTAAGCATCAGAACTCACCAAAGCTAAGGAAATCACGAACTCAACTACTAGCCACGAGACTCGAAAACCTGTCTGTTGGTCCCTACATTTGTGAAAAATGTAAGATGTTGGCAAGAGTATGCGTAAGTACAAAACAATGTACCAAATATGACAGCCATGCATAAAACATTTAAATCATGCTAAGAAGGGACATTTCATTTCATTACATGCAATTGACCAAGTTAAAACATGACATAAAAGAGTTATAAAATATATTTCATAAAACAAGATCAATACAAGCTAACATCATCTATAAAGCCTTTGAACACATATAAGTTACTCCTTGAGTAAACTTATTTCATTATTAATGTGGGGAATTATCCTTAATCGACATTGAGACCATGTGAGCTATAACATGATCCTCCGGTGTCTCCCACACTGAAAAGGGTTGTTCTACTTGCCTAAGGTAGAACCATGAACTTCTAGCTTAAGTGGATCCACTAGCTAATCAACCTTTGGGGGTACATAATAAAGGGATAAGTAGATTGCTACTAGAAACCTAGCCTCTACTAACGGGAGAGCTTCCATATCATGAGATTCTTTCTAAAAACCTGGCCTCTACTAACGGGAGAGTTTCCATCTCAATGTCAATATCCACTTGGTGCTAAGCATAAATCAACGGAATAGTATTTTCTTACTTATTCTCATCATCCATGGAAAGGCATGTCATATTTCCAATCCAAGCTAGTTCATTAGGATAGCTCTTATTCTTTAATTCAATTAGGAGAGAAAGCCTTTAAACCTAAGAATCATTTCTATGTGAGAAAACCTTTCACATCATGCTAGTATATGTTTATGAGAATGTCCTTTCACAACACAACATCATCATTGGTACTTTACTCTCAAAGCACCCTTAACACATTTGCATAATTCTTATGAAAACATTCAAAATTCCATAATCACCTTTCAAGGCCAAAAACCCTCCTTCAATCATCAACATTTAGAAAACAAGGGTTAGATATGGATTTCATCATAAATTCATGTAATTCTTTCATTACAAGCATAATTTCATAAAACTCTTCCGTTAAGATCAAAATCCCACCACATATAGTTCATAACTTGAAAACATGTGGATTACATGGGTTCATAGTGGGGAATATCATAAAACCATTGCAATTCATCAATTCATGCTTAGAAGATCATAATTCATTCATTTAAATCAAAAATGAAAAGAACCCGTGCTAATTGAAAAAAATCCTAACTCAAATGGGGAATTTTACCTTTTGAAGTAGAGGAATTTAGGAACTCCATGGATGAAAGGAATCCATGGATGAAAACTATCATACCTTGAATCAAAATGCTAGCCTTCAATGAAAGAATTGGAACCTTAGCTTGAAACCCTAGGTTGAATCTTCTTCTTCTTCTTCAAATTCTAGAGATTGAATATTTGAGAGGAGTTTTGGGAATTCTTTTGTGAATTTGAAAGAATGAATTAAATGGGATGAATTTGAAAGACTTATATAGGGGTCCTAAACATAGACAAAATGACATAGTATAGAAACTAATTAATTAGGAAAAAACCCAACTTCCCCTGAAAACTAATTGTCAGTTGTGACCCATGGACCTAGTCAACGGACCGTGGTATGACCCACGGCCCATCTGGGTGGACCATCATTCATGGTCAGAAAGGATGATCTTGGGGTCTCGAACCACGGATCGTGGTCTCGCCTACGGTCCGTAGGTCATGTCGTGGTCCTGGACACTCAGACCCTACCCAGGCAAGCCAACCACGAACCACACCTATAGTCAGTGGTCCACTCCATGGGTCGTGGGTGGTCGGCGTGGTTTGGCACCTGCAATATCTGGAAAGCTGCTATTTTAGTCTTTTTGAATACGGGGTGTTACAGAAACATGGGTTAAAAATGGGTACATGTAAAGTCATCCTAAAAATATGTATTATTCTCAATTGATGCATAAACAATCATAATCCACTAATATGGATCAGCATTCATAAAGACCCACAACTTAGAAGAAAACCCTAACTCGAATTGAGGAATATCTTCTTTTCAATTGGGGAATCTTAGGGGCTCCATAGATGCAAGGATTCCATGGATGAATAAAGCTATCATACCTTGATATCAAAACCCACAAGAGATTGATAATGGAGACTTGACCTTGAGCCCTAGCTTCACCCTTCTTCTTCTTCAAGTTCTAGAGAGAGAAATATTTTGAGAGGAAGAACTTTGGTTTTCTTATGGGATTTTAGAAAAAATGACTTGAATGGGTGAGTTTTAGGGTTAAAATCACTTATATATGGGTCCTATGCTTGGGTAAAACAACATACTATTAATTTAAATAAAATCGGAAAAGACCCAGAAGCCCCTAAACTTACAATTAACTGCACCACTTCACGCCAGGCTCCACGATCTGTGGTGGCTCTAGCAAGCCGTGGTGCCAATTGTGGTCCTTGACCAGTGGCTTGGCAAACCACCCCTTAAACTCTTCTTTCCACACACCCACCTCCACGAGTCGTCTAGGCCTTCATGAGCCGTCAAGTGGCTCATGGAGGAGGATGCCTAAACATGCACACTATCTAGCCCTTCATGGAAACCACCACGAGCCGTGGTGCCCTTCATGGGGAGTCATATTGCTCGTAGGAGGTGACCCTCTCTTGGATAGCTATTGTGAGCCACCACGGGCAGCACCACGCCTCGTGGTGCCCTTCACGGCTTGTATGGGTCCATGTGAAGGTTTCCCAAGATAAATTATTTGGCTCATGACTTGACACTTAGCCCCTAGCTTAGACTACTAGATCCCGAGGTGTTACATTATCTCCCCCTTGGGAAAATTCGTCCTCGGATGGAATTCTATACATCTCATGAAAGAAAAGACTCAAAACTAGCAGCCCATCATGCATACAATCTCATCAAAATGCACATAACCAAGGAGGAAACATCGAGTCCAAGCTAAACATACTCAATGCATCATACGGAAATATAGGAATTAGACCTAGCAACCCAATATGCATGAATTCACATAAACGCATATATATATCAAGGAGGAAATATTAACTCCATACTACAACATGCTCATATCATCATATCATGTGCTCTATATGTGATTCTTACTCAAATTCAATGAGGAACTACCATCTCCAAGCTAAAGCATGTTCAACATCATCTCATGAAATCTATAGGCAAATCATACTCAATGCACAAGAACATGAGGAAAATCAATCATGTAAACTCATTTGCTTTCAAAACACAAGTTTTTTTTCATGAACATGCATAAAATAAGGAAATCATGGAAATATCTAAATCACATGACACCAAAACAAAGAGTAAAGCATGAGGAACTCATTACCTCAAGCTAGAGTAGGAGTAGAAGGAAAAAGATGAGGCTATCGGGACATCATATCGGCCTCGGCCTCCCAAGTAGCACCCTGAACTAAATGATTCCTCCACGATACTTTCACAGAAGAACTTTCTTGTTTCTCAACTTCCTAACTTGCTGGTCTAAAATCTCAACCGGAAGTTACTCATAAGAAAGATTCTCATCAACTCCCAAACCTTCTAAGGAAATTATAGATGTAGGATCTCCAACACACTTTTTCAACATAGAGACATGGAAAATTGGAGGCACCGATGCCAAATCATTAGGCAAATCAAGCTCATAACCAACCTTAACAACATGTCTCAAAATCTGATATGGACCTATATAATGTGGACTAAACTTACCTTTTTTTTCCCAAATCTCATTACACCCTTCATGGATGAGATTTTCAAGTAAACCCAATCATGAATACCAAACTCAAGATCTCTTCTTCTAACATCGGAATAGGAATTTTATCGACTTTGGGTTGTTCTCAACCTTTCTCTAATAAGTCGGACTTTCTCCATAGCCTTATGAACTAACTCAGGTCCTATCAAGGAAACTTCACCCACCTCAAACCAACCTATAGGAGATCTACACCTCATACCATAGAGAGACTCAAATGGAGCTATACCAATACTAGAGTGTTAGTTATTATTATAAGCAAACTCAATCAATGACAAGTGATCATCCCAATTTCCCTTGAAATCGATGACACACGCTCTCAACATATCTTCCAAAGTTTGGATAGTACGCTTCGCTTGCCCATCGGTTTGTGGATGAAAAGTCATGTTAAGCTTAACTTTAGTGCCAAGACCCTTGTGGAAAGACTTCCAAAACTGAGAAGTAAATTGAGTACCTCTGTCGGAGATAATGGACAAGGGCACTCCATACAACATTACCATTTCCCTAAAATACAACTTAGCATAGTCTTTCGCCAAATAAGAAACTTTGACGGGAATGAAATGGGTCAATTTCGTCATTCGGTCTACTATAACCGAAATCGAATCGTACTGGCGCCGAGTACGAGGCAATCCTATGATGAAGTCCATATTCAAATCTTTCCACTTAGAAGTAGGAATACTAATGTCTTGGGATAAATCCCGGTTTATGATGCTCAAATTTCACTTGTTGGCAATTAGGACACTAAGCCACAAATTCCACAATATCCTTTTTCATCCCATTCCACCAATAGATCTCCCCCAAATCACAGTATATTTTGTTGGCTCCTGGGTGAATGGAATACCGAGAACTATGGGCTTCTGACAAGATATGTTCCCTGAAGTCATCAACGTTAGGAATGCACAAACGACCTTGATATCTAAGTACACCATCTTTCCCTTGGGAGAAAGCCTTAACGGACTTTCTAAGCACCACTTCTTTCAATTCTACTACGGTCGGATCAAGACATTGTTTAGATTTCACCTCCGTCACAAGAGACTATTCTGAACAATTGTGAACCATAACACCACCCTTGGTGAAGTCCATCAACCGAACACACAATCGGTCCAATCTATGTACATCTCGTACCAATTCTCTTTTACCCTCTTCTATATGGGCAACACTACCCATTGATAATCGGCTAAGAGCATCTGCCACCACATTTGCCTTACCGGGCAGATGGAGAACTCTTATGTCATAATCCTTAAGTAACTTTAGTCACCTTCTTTGGCATAGATCTTTCTGATTAAACACATATTGCAAACTCTTGTGGTCGGTGAACACATAGACATGAACACCATACAAATAATGCCTCCAAATCTTTAAGGAAAAACCCACCGCCGCTAATTCAAGATCATGGGTAGGATAATTATTCTCATGAACCTTAAGTTGCCTTGAAGAATAGGCAATAACTTTCCCGTTTTTCATAAACACACATCCTAACCTAATTATTGAGGCATCACAATAAATAACAAAGCTATCTGTCCCTTTCGGTAAAGTAAACACCGGAGCGGAAGTAAGTCTATATTTCGATTCATAAAAACTATTTTCATATGATTTGGAGCATATGAACTTGGCCATATTTTGAGTCTAAGCTGTCAATGGAGGGGAAATCGAAGAAAACTCCTCAACAAATCTTCTATAGAAATCAGATAAACCCAAGAAGCTTCTATTATCCGAGAGTGTATAAAAGTCTAGGCCAACTTTTGACCGCATTTGTCTTCTTAGGATCTACCTGAATACCCTTACTTGGAACAACATGACCAAGAAAATCTATGGATCTTAACCAAAACTCACATTTGCTAAACTTTGCAAAGAGTTGTTGGTCCTTGAGAATTTGCAACACAATTCTCAAATGATTGGTGTGATCATCCTCACTTCTCGAATAAATCAATATATCATCAATGAACACAATTATGAACATATCAACGTATTGTCTAAACACCCTATTCATCAAATCCATAAATGCCACCGGAGCATTAAGTCAAACCAAACGACATCACCAAAAATCATAATGACCATACCGGGTTCTAAAAGCCATTTTCAGAATATCATCTTCCTTCACCCTCAATTGGTGGTAACTCGACCTAAGGTCAATCTTAGAGAAGTAACTCGCTCCTTGGAGTTGGTCAAACAAATCATCAATTCTTGGAAGAGGATACTTATTCTTAATGGTGACCTTGTTCAATTGTCGATAGTAAATACACATACGAAGTGAACCATTTTTCTTCTTAACAAACAAAACTGGAGCACCACATGGAGAGATACACGATCGGATGAAACCCTTATCCAAAAATTCATTCAATTGCTCTTTTAATTCCATAAGTTTTACCGGAACCATTTTGTAAGGAGAAATATAAATAGGCTAGGTATCTAGGAGAAAGTTAATACTGAAATCTATTTCCCTTTCTGGAGGAATACCGGGTAAATCATTTGGGAACACTTCTGGAAACTATCAAACAACGGGGATCGACTGTCACGACCCAAGCCTAGGGCCTAGACGTGACATGGCGAATGAGGAACCCGAAGGAACCCCAAACAAGCCTCTCAAACTTGTCATCACACTTCATCGGTCGCGGAAGTACATTCAACATTAATTAACAGGAAATAGGGACTAAGGGCAAACCATTTCAAAATGACATCATAGAACAAGAGTCAAGCTCATTTACAAAATACTTGTCCAACGCACACCTCTACATACATAGAGAGGACGGGGGCCATGACATATTACCGGCTCCCCTCATAGTCAAAATACAATTACAAGCTAAAGTCTCAAAACATAGGAGTAGGAAACATAACATAGCCCTCGAATCATTGAGGACTCACCAACAACTCGGATAAGCACCGTACTAGCCACGTGAATGAAGAGAAGGATCAAGAGTAGCTCCGGTCCCTACATGGTGACATCATGTAGGCAAAATATGCGTTAGTACTTGAAATGTACTAAGTATGCGGGGTGCAACACAACAATAGACAAGGACATAATCGAAATACAAGAAATAGTTTCATAGGCATTATGAATAACAATATGAGGATGCATGATCAAAGTGAAGTCAAAACATGTTTAAGTAACTCTATACTAATAGTAGATATCATATGTGTATGCATGATCCAACCAATCTATAACCCCAACTTAGGATGGGGGATGCCGTTCACACCCGGACACCCTGGTGGCAAGGTATAAACCCCTCACATGGTTGATGTTGGTCACACCCCAAGCATCCTAGGTGGTGAGATATAAACCTCTCACATGGTTGATGTTGGTCACACCCCAAGCATCCTAGGTGGTGAGATATAAACCTCTCACATGGTTGATGTTGGTCACACCCCAAGCATCCTAGGTGGTGAGATATAAACCTCTCACATGGTTGATGTTGGTCACACCCCAAGCATCCTAGGTGGTGAGATATAAACCTCTCACATGGTTGATGTTGGTCACACCCCAAGCATCCTAGGTGGTGAGATATAAACCTCTCACATGGTTGATGTTGGTCACACCCCAAGCATCCTAGGTGGTGAGATATAAACCTCTCACATGGTTGATGTTGGTCACACCCCAAGCATCCTAGGTGGTGAGATATAAACCTCTCACATGGTTGATGTTGGTCACACCCCAAGCATCCTAGGTGGTGAGATATAAACCTCTCACATGGTTGATGTTGGTCACACCCCAAGCATCCTAGGTGGTGAGATATAAACCTCTCACATGGTTGATGTTGGTCACACCCCAAGCATCCTAGGTGGTGAGATATAAACCTCTCACATGGTTGATGTTGGTCACACCCCAAGCATCCTAGGTGGTGAGATATAAACCTCTCACATGGTTGATGTTGGTCACACCCCAAGCATCCTAGGTGGTGAGATAAAAACCTCTCACATGGTTGTCCGGTTCTTTTCCCCCGGACCGGGCATGGTCATGCAACACTTTATATAGGAAATTCCCATTAGGCTCTAATGCAATCTCACGTATGGAATGAACATATACACAAGCTTAGTTTGTCATCAACACATCTCTGGATTTCCATACATCTCATAACTCAAGCTTTAAAGCATCGATTCATCAATTCTCCATAGTTGGACATTTTGTCAAACACCTTGAAGGCATGTAATGGAATCAAAGAGCATCGGACCGATTTTACGAAAATGGGCATAACTTCTTCGTCCGAACTCCGAATGAGGTGAAACGAAGTGCGTTAGGTAGCTAACTCAAAGGGCTTTCCATGGATATATTATTGGCCACCAAATAATTTGTGTGCTAGGAGATATGACCCTCCAAAGTAGACCCTCGAAAAGGCTTCACTTGGAAATTTCGGATTTTGATACGGTTGCTCTAAAATTTGGGTTAGACCCATTTCCCACTCAATTTGACCCCCTAAACAAGAATATGAAGTCGGATTTTCGAAAAACGAAACGGATTTTGAGATATATGGAAATTACAATTATAGGTGTTTCCGAAGCACATTTTCGGGCATTTTTGGGGTCGTTTCATCGACTCAAGAGTAGGGGTTTCAAAATCCATATCCCTCACCCTAACTAGATGGTACATGCAAGCCTTATAAATCATCTTGCTTTAAGACAAAAAAAAACCTACCTTTCGGCATAGAATTCCCCCCTTCCACTCTAGGATAGGTTCATTCGAAAATTGAAATTTAACTACACGGGTTCTACAATCGATAGAAGCATAACAAGAGTTCAGCCAATCCATACCAAGGATAACATCAAAATCTAGCATATCAAGCTCTACCAAATCAACAAGAGTAACTCTATGGGACAAGAAAATGGGACATTTTCTATAGACCCTCTTAGCCACAATAGAATCACCAATAGGAGTAGAGACTAAAAAAGAATCTAATAACACATCAGGAAGCACATCAAATCTCATAGCCACATATAGCGTCACAAAATACAAGGTAGCACCGAGATAAAGTAAAGCATAAACATCAAGATGAAAGACTTTCAACATACTGGTAACCACATGGGGAGAACCTTCTTGTTCACCACGAGTCTGAAGTGCATAGAACTTATTTTTCTTGGGAGCATTAGAACCTGAACCACTTGGACCAGATGAAGGATAGGGTTGAGCCCTATGACGATTGTCTCCCTCATTCTTAGCAACTAAAGGACTATTTCTTATCTTGTGGTCCATCTTACCACAACCAAAAAAAGCATTGGAACCCACTAGACATTTACCTTCAAGCTTTCTTCCACACATAGCACAATTTGGCAATGAAAACCCACTACCACCTCCTTGAGGTTTAGGGTTATACACCCTCTCTTTGTTGAACATAGTAGCATTAGAGGAACCTTGTCTGGAAACCTTTGTCGATACCTAGGACAACCACGTCCATTGGATCTTGCATGAGAGAAATTACCATCACCAGTTCTAGCCCTCTATGTCTCCCCAGACCTCTCCTTAAGTTTTTCCTCTTCAATCTGTTGGGAATGAACCATAAGACGAGAAATATCCATGTCATGGACAAGAATAGAAGTACGACACTCTTTCACTACCAATTCGGACACACCCGAAACGAACTTGCTTATCCTTGCCCTAGAGTCGGAAACGATATAAGGAGCATATTTTGACAATTGAGTGAACCTCAAAGCATATTCTTTCACAGTCATGTTCCCTTGTCGGAGATTAATAAACTCAAGCACTTTTGCCTCCCTCATCTCAAGAGGAAAGAACCTATCAAGAAAAGCGGACTTAAACCTTTCCCATTCTAGGGGACCCACATCTACCGGTCTTGCTTCCTTCCATTGGTTGAACCAAATTTGAGCCACACCTTTAAGTTGATAGGCGGCCAATTCCGCCTTTTTCACCGGAGTCACTCCCATAATAGCCAACAACTTATAAACCTCATCAATGAACTCTTAAGGATCTTCCTCAACCTTAGAACCATAGAATTCCAGAGGATTCATCCTAGTGAATTCCCACACTCTAGATGTTGTCGTACCCACATTTGGGTTCACGGGGACCACAACCTCCCTATTGGCTTGGGGAATCACGGCTTGAGCCAACACTTGAAAAGCAGTCCTAAACTCCGCATTAATCAATCGCTCGGCCAAAGGGTCAACCGGAGTTTGAGGAGCTCCTTGACCAACTTCTTCTCCCTTAGTCCTTCTAGCATAAGCTCTGCGAGTAGTTATTTCCTCTAGACCATCGGGTAAGGATTAGGAGAGGGACTTTATAGAGTTTAAACTTTATTGCACGATGTAACACCCCGTATTCGAAACAGACCAAAAATACAGATTTCGAAAAGTTGAAGGTGCAACTTACGGTCACCATCCACGGACCGTAGGTCAGACCACGGCCCGTGCTGGTGGTCCGTGGTTCACCACTGCAACCCCTCCCAGACCCAGCTCAGAAAATTGGCTAAGTCCCGACTCACGGACAGACCCACGGTCCGTAGATCAGACCATGGTCCGTGGTCTGTGTCCGTGGATCGAGACTTACCCTACCCAGCCTCTGACACAAACTACGGTTGACCAGCACGGACCGTCATTCGATCCACGGTCCGTAGGTCTGACCGTAAATGAGGGTCAACAGTCAGTTAGATGAAGATTATTGATTGGTCAACTTCAGATGGTCATAACTTTTAGCACAAAAGGAATTGTGTGTCCCATTACCTATGGTTAGATAGATAATTGAATTATCTTACCAACGCCACCGAGTTTGCTAAATTCCGACCTCCGAGTAAAAAGTTATGCTCGTTTTAGTGAAGACCTATTGGGCAGACTCAACCTACGGACCCAATCGACGGTCCGT
>NW_006238981.1:1806785-1821946 GCF_000226075.1 Solanum tuberosum | reverse complement strand
ATAAATGTGGCGCGTTTCACACTCATGAACAAGACTCAACTTGACGTGGTTTTGAGACATTCTAGAACCTTTCTAAACCTTGTGCTCTAATACCAAGTTTCTCACGACTCAGGGGTACCCCCTAGATGTAACATGGCATACAAGACCCCGAGAGGCCTCATATAAGCCACTTAGCTTTCACAATCAAGATAATAGAAAATCGGTAAAAATTTAAAACATTTACAACACAATCAAAGTCTTTATAAAACGAAGCAAAAGTCTAATACACTTGTCACAAAAACCATCTAATACAATAGATTCTTGGGACACAGGCACACAACCCATACAACAATGTTCAAAACTTAAAATGGAAAAAACAAAAGGAAATGGTGGCCAAATGGGGGAATGATGTGAGGACTCACCAATCTTCAAATTTACCTCTACTATAGATCCTAACCACGGGGATAAGAGTCGGGAACGTCGGACCATATATTTGGATAAGAAATGTAGGCAAGAGTATGCATTAATACAAGAATGTACTAAATATGATAACTTGCATGAACATCAACATAAACATAAGAGTTTGACAACATAAGTCATAAGCATAATCAATGCACATAATAGATCATATCAACATATAAGGAATACTTCTTGAAGTAACCTAAATTCATACTTAGCAAAGATATGGGTAATCCTCCACTAGTCTTACCCATCATGGAAGACAAACTAAAGCAACAATCCAAGCTCATCACCTATCATAACAAAGTCAAGATTATCTTTTCTAGACCTGGGGAGTCGCCTCTTGCCTCACTATAAAGGAACATGGTTAGTCGCCTCTATTCCTTCTATCTTTGGGATCATGGGTACTCGCCTCTAGTCCAACATCATGTGACATGGGTATTCGCCTCTTGTCTTTCTATAAAGGATCATGGAAACTCGCCTCTTATCCAATTCACATTATAGGAATGTGGGTAGTCGCCTCTTGTTCAACTTCAAGGAATAAGGGTAATCGCCTCTTATTCTATTCTAAGGAATATGGGTAATCGCCTCATATTCTTCTCATTTAGAGGTCATGGATAATCGCATCTAGCCTCATCAATTTCCTAGTCTTTAGCTTAGATTCATTTTAGGTGAGCAATCCTTTCAACCTAGAATCATTCAATGTGAGAAAACCTTTCACATTCATACATAAGCAAATCAAGTGGAGAACTATCCCTTCCTCAACAATTATATCAATAATCATAAATTCATAACATATGCTTCCCTCTCAAAGAAATACTTAACATAATTATTATATATGCTTCAATCTCAAAGCAATTCATCATGTATCTTATTTATCCTATAAGAATACATCTAAATCTATAAATTCTCCTTTCGTGGATCAAAATCCATTTACATAAATTTCACCTTAGAAACATGGGCTAAGCATGGGTACATGTAAATTCATCCTAAAAACATGTAGTCCTCTCAATTAATGCATAAACAATCATAATCCACTCATATGGATCAGCATTCATAAAGACCCACAACTTAGAAGAAAACCCTAACTCGAATTGGGGAATATCTTCTTTTCAATTGGGGAATCTTAGGGGCTCCATGGATGCAAGGATTCCATGGATGAATAAAGTTATCATACCTTGATATCAAAGCCCACAAGCGATTGAGAATGGAAATTTGACCTTGAGCCCTAGCTTCACCCTTCTTCTTCTTCAAGTTCTAGAGAGAGAAATATTTTGAGAGGAAGAACTTTGGTTTACTTTTGGGATTTTAGAAAAAATGACTTGAATGGGTGAGTTTTGGGGTTAAAATCACTTATATAGGGGTCCTAGGCTTGGGTAAAACGACATAGTATTAATTTAAAGAAAACTAGAAAAGACTCAAAAGTCCTTAAACTTACAATTGACTGCACCACTTCACGCCAGGCTCCACGAGTCGTGGTCCTTGACCAGTTTCTTGGCAAACCACCCCTTAAACTCTTCTTCCCACACGTCCACCTCCATGATCCATCTAGGCCTTCACGAGCCATTAAATGTCTCGTGGGAGGAGGCTGCCTAAACATGCACACTGCCTAGACCTTCACGAGCACCACAACGAGTCGTGGTTCCGTTCACGGGGGATCATGTTGCTCGTGGGAGGTGCCCTTTCTTGGCTAGTGATTGTGAGCCACCATGGGCAGCACCACACCTCGTGGTGTTCTTCACGGCCCGTATGGGTCCATGTGAAGGTTGCCCACGATAAATTCTTTGGCTCATGAATTGACACTTAGCCCCTATAATAGACTACTAGATTCTCAGTCATTACACTGAGTGACTTTTACCACACTTTGGGCAAGTGGGAATATAAGATCCATTACCACAATTTCATCCTTGAGGCTTAAGGTTAGACACCTTATCTTTGTAGAAAATAGGAGACGGAGCATTAGAGGAACCTTGGCGGTAAGACTTTTTCCAAAATTGAGGACGCCCTTGTCCACCAGACTTAGAATGAGAGTAGCCACCATCATCGACCCTTGCCTTCTTGGACTCTTTTTCCCTTTCTTTGAGTTTTTCCTTCTCAATTTGTTGGGCATGTATCATAAAATGAGAAATATCCATCTCCTAGATCAACATGGTGGTACAACATTCTTTGACAACCAAGTTAGACACACCCGACACGAACTTACTCATCCTTTCCCTAGAGTCGGCAACCATAGTCGGAGCATACTTAGCAAGTTGAGTGAGCTTCAATGCATACTCGTTCACACTCATATTGCCTTGTCGCAGTTCAATGAACTCAAGCACTTTCACTTATCTCATATCAAAAGAAAAGAAACAATCAAGAAAAATTCCCTTGAATTTCTCTCAATCAAGAGGACCCGTATCAACTGCCCTCTAAATCTTCTATTGTTCAAACCACACTTGAGAAACACCCTTGAGTTGGAAAGAGGCCAATTCCACCTTCTCAACCGTAGACAATCCCATAATCCCTATTGTCTTGTAAACCTCATTAATGAACTCTTAAGCATCCTCATCAACCTTACAACCATGGAATTCTGGAGGATTCATCCTAGTGAAGCCCATTATCCTTACCGTTGTCATACCCACATTTAGGTTTAGAGGAGCATTAGCTTCTTTGTTGGCTTGGCTCATCATAGCTTGAGCCAACACTTGAAAACAGCACAAAATTCAGCATGAATCACTTTCTCAGCCAAAGGATCGACCGGAACTTGAGGAACCTCGAGCTCCACATTGTCATTGCCCGCATTCCTTCTCACATAAGCTCTTTGAGGGGCCATATCCTAAAAAGGATCAAACACAATTAAGGATAAAAATGTTTATAGAGATAGACTCTATGGAACGAATTTAGAGTAATGAAAAAAGTGAAGTTTCCTAAACGCTTTGTAACCTCCTATTCATAAATATGGAATGCTTCACACTTATAAATAAGACTCTACTCAGCACGGCTTGTCTGACATCCTAGGACATTTTTCTAAAACCTTATGCTCTGAATACCAAGTTTGTCACGACCCAAAGTACACCCTAGATGTGACATGGTGTATAAGGCCCCGAAAGTCCCTATACAAGCCACTTGACATATATATACACATAGAAAGAGACAAAGTAAAGCATTCCATTTCAAGAAAAGAGTTTGACATTACAAAGAGGAAGCCTAACATAGTCTTGACAAGCCTTCTATTACATCAAAAGGAGTGGTTAGGATGTAACTCGTACACCACATAAAACATACAAAAGATAAAAAGACATATGAAAGCAATAAAGTGACATCATCCTCAAAACATAAGGACTCACCAAGTCTTCGAATCTATATGTTCTCACTATCCACAAACAGAGGGACAGGAGTCGCCAAGCCCTACAGTAGTGAAACAATGTAGGCACAAATATACATTAGTAAATGGAACGTACTAAGTATGAGGTACATGCATGAAAACGTAAAATATGATCATAAAGGGACAAAATCTAAAACTTGAAATGTGTGACCAAACTAAGCATAGTAAACACCTTTAAAGAGCCTCATAATCATGAACATGGTCAATGCACCTTGAAATCATAGAGAAAGCTTTATAAAACGTTTGAGAATAACTTAGTTCATTTTGTGGGGTATTAACTTTAATCGACAATAGAACATGCAAGTTATACATGGAATTTGATGTACCTCCCACATCGAGAAGGGAGAGCCTACTTGCCAAGGTAGAATTTCATATCATGTCATATGCTATATGTGAATCCACTAGCTGGGTAGTTTAATTCTACTGGGGCACATAATTTAGAACTAAATGTTGCTACTATAGACTATCCTATTTGAGCCTCCACCTCAAAGTTCTTTCGGTGCTAAGTTAAATCCCAACAGAATAGTCATAGACATAACTTTATCATCATCCATGAAAAAGTAAAATTAAGTTACTAATCTAAGCTAAAACATCACAGAGTAGCTCATTAAATCTTGAATCAAGTATAAGTGAGAAAAACTTTCACCAAATCATGATTCCTTAATGTGAGTAAACCTTTCACAATTTCATTGATGTTATCTAAATCAACCTAGATCATAAGATAATCCTTTTTCATAAATCATGCATAAGTTCATGAAAACATCATTCATAACTTCATAGCTTCAAATTAGGGTTCAAAGTCAAAATATGATCAATGCATGGGTTATCATGGAATTAGTTGGAAAACATGTAATTGAATCTAAATCATCAAAATAAAATCATAACTAATCAATTGAATCCATGTGAATAGAACCCATCAGGTTTTGAATGAAAACCTAATCAATTGAATTGAAATTGACTTGGATAGATTGAGAAAACCTTTGTGGTTAATGGGTGAATGAATCTCATTGATAAAGCCCTACATACTTGAAGATCAATGCCTAGAATAAATAGTGAAAAGGGAGACTTGACTTGAAATTGTAGCTTATTTTTCCTTGCTCCTTGAGAGAGAAAGTTGAGAGCAATTTGGGGATTTTTGGGAGAATGATTTGAGAATTTATAGATTTAGGGGTAAAATCAGTTATAGGTTCCCTTTAAATAGGCAAAACGGTGTAGTATATGAATAGAGAGGCATAGCCCGTGCTGAGCAAGGGCCCAACATTTTACATTTTTAAAGTAGTAAATGCTTGATGATACACAACAGTAAGCGTCATTGGCTTTATTGATACAAAAGTATGTCGCTTAGTTTACACAAAAGAACACCTTCATAGATAATATAGACATCCTTAAATTAATTAAAACAAAAAAACACCATGAATGCCTAAAAATGGCTCATCTAATCCACAGATATTAAACTCAACTCAGGTAAGAGAGTTGAACTACTTCTAAAAAAATGCATAAAACAACTATTCAACATATGCGCCAGGGTGGGGCTGATGATACAAACACAGCTGAAATATGTTGTTCAAAACGTTGGACAAGTCCATTTGCTCCGAGTCCATTGTGGTAAGGAATAACATCAACAAAGGTTGTTCATAAGGTTGTGCATCAGACTCTAGTTCAGCTTTTGATGACCTCTTCTATGAATATATTCCAAGATTTGAATTCACAGTGTAGTACTACAATGTTAATCAGAGTCATTAGCTGAGATAAGACCATCATTAAGCCAGTCATATTGGCCACAATTAAGGCAATATATAGAAAAACTACTATGAAGTTATCAATTGATTCATTAAGCTTGGTGCAGTACTACTATGAAGCTCCTTTGCTTTTCTTCTTCTATAGAGAAGCTATATATAAACCTAAACGTTGATGCTTAAAGGGTTCCCTTTTTTGAGTAAAATGGTGCTCTCCCATCTTTAAGTAGAGCAGACATCTCACTACACAGCTCATGATAATCTTGTGAATGAATAAGGATTCATTTAGTGAGAACTTGAATCCCTCACTATTTTTTATTTTTTTTTACTCAGAAGCATCATGATACAGAATTCTAAGATCAAGTTCAACCAAATAGTTAAACTCCCTCTCAAATTTTCTGACTAAACTACTTGAAATATAGTCTCACTCTTGCCATGCACAATTCCTTTCTCTAGTCAGTTTGACATATCATAAAGCTCTAGGACGATATCAAACCATTACATATCATATCTATGATTAAAAAATATAGGAAAATAAATAAATTTAAAAAAATCAAAATAGATACAATAGAAATCACACCTGAAGTTCAAGCTTAAAAAAATTAAGTTTTATCACTTTATATTGAGGAAAATGTCTAATGTTGTAAGGTACAAAATGGAATTAAAAAAAGTACCTGATTGCGAAGAAAACATTTGCAGCTCACGCTAAAGTGATTCACTTTCTCTATTTAAGAGTCGATACAGTAATATAAAATTAAGTTCAACTTCTTATCCTAATTTTTTTAGTAAAGAAAAAGAGCACTCACAATTATAAGCATTTTTCTAATTCTCTGCATGTTAGTCCAACTGCTACTGTTAGTACTTTTTTCACTTTTATTTTTTGTTGCACCTACAATTATTTTACGCACATTTGGTAACTTACCTGCAGACTGTATCATGTCATCATGTGAGAGGCTCCTGCTTTAATTGGCTCCTTGTGGACTGTTCGTGTAGTGCAAATCGCACTCGCCGACAGAGAAGTGCTTCAGTCCCCTCAAACAACTCTATAGCCAGCAACCGAGTTGTCTTTGCCTGTTGCTAAATCAAACTAGCCACATCTCTCTTTCTATTAACACCACATTAGCTCTTTAGTTGTCACTTCTTTGCAGAAATGCACCTTGACAACAAAAGAGGAGCTTATGTCATCTCTGGAAAGTGGGGCAAACATCAACCAACTATTTTATAAAGAGGCGCTTTAAATTCAATTGACAAACGAAATCACCACACAATGGTAAAAACTATCCCTACGACAGGTAAAATCCAAAAAAAAACATAGGAGAAAGCTCAATGAGCTAACGACTCACCAGAAGTTCCCTCAAGTTCTTTTCATCATTTCTTTCCTTCAAATGCCTTCGCTTCACTTCAAGACGCTATTTACCAAGGAAAGACACCTTTTTTTTTTAATGGAAGAAGCAGAAGGGGTGGTTTTCCTCTAAATTTCATTCGTTGTTCTCTCCTATGTATTTGTTTTGGGAAAAAAGAGCTAAGGGTAACACGCCAAGTAGGGGTCGAACCCATGACTTTCTGCTTAGGAAAGACACTCTATCCGCTGAGCTACAGGCGCTTATTGTGCTCTCTCCTACGTTAAGACTTACAGGAAAGCATTTCCTATTCTTTGAACTAATTTTTAATATATTTGTTTTATTCTCCACTTTGTGCCAGAAAACATGTTTTTCTAGTAAAATAATTTGCAGAGAATTTAGATAACACAATACTCTAAAGGAACATATCATCATAAGTTAGAATTGCAAGGAAAGACGAAAGTCTAAGTTACATTATATTTCAAGCTTATCAATTCAAAAGTCAGGAAAAGAATCAAATCTTGATAGAATGTTTTACTTAAGAAAGTATTTCATTGTGCAAGAAGATACCACTCAGTACATTGTTCCCTAACCCGGAATAGTGTGAATCTAGTTAACTTTGTATTTCAGGTCTCCGGATAATTTTAAAAAAATGTGTCCAAAAGATAAATAGATGTTTATCCACAAACACATGCAAAGATAATTATTAAATTATAAAAATTAAAAAATTAAGGCACTATATGTTTTTATTGAGAAGTCATGGCCCTCTCTACTCAAATTCTCAGCATTCTCTATAGGGTCCAAGAATAACTTATTTAACAAATAAAGATTATACCAGTATGTTTTTAAAATTATATTCATACAATCTATATTAGCTTTACAACAACATATTCCTCAATATGTACTCATACAATGATCTATCAGCTACAAATCAGTTAACTTCATTAAACATAATTAATAGGCTCATGAACCTACCATTGTAAATATATAGTATGTTAGCAGCTACTACCTTTGTCAACCTTAGTTTAAGCTTTGAATCAACTCTATAAGCAAACCCTCATACTTGACTTGAGAAGGCTATGGATTGCACTTACATGTCATAAATTCCTCGGAGAGATCCATTAACGGCAATGACATTTTATACATATGTCACCCGTGAAAATCAATAGCCCCATAAAATTTGCAGAACTAGCATAGATACGAAAGTGCATTTTTGTTTAAATATTGAATTTATCCCTTCTACCCCCTACTGTTAACTACATAATCTAATTCCAAACAAAAAATATATGCTAGAAATAGAGAAAGTAAATCTCTTTTGAATTATAGATTCTAGTCACCGGCTATTTTTGTTCCAACTGATAAACTGGGCATAGAACCCTCCAAGCTAGCTATTATAAGAACTTAAATTTTCATCCGAGTTCTGAGTTCAGAGCTTAGAATACATGTTATCTCTTGGACATCTAGACATCTCAAGAGAAACTTTAGTTGGTAAATGGTTTCAATAATACATTTGGCATCTCAAAAGAGCACCTCATTATTTGTTATATGATTGCTTGAATTTCCAAAGCTTCTTTGTTCTTTCTTTAATACATTGTCAAGCACAGTTTTTTGAAGATTTCATGTATGGCATTTTATAACGAATTTGTCAAATACTAAATAAAATAAAAAAATTGTAGTTGACTCGTTACATTCATTGCTTGATAAAGTAGGTATAGAAGTGTAGAACTATGAGAACTTAAAAGAAAAGGCACCAAAGAAATTGTTTTGAAGCCTTTCTCTAGTCCCAAATTGACAGAATCCCTACTGTTTAATTTAGATTATAATTTTTTGTTGATATAGCTAATTCAGACTTATCATGGATATGGTTACTGCAATACAGTGACATATTCAAAACAGATTGCTTGTTGTCTCTTTAAGCCCATATTTGTTCATGGCTAACATGCTTTTCTGTGATTCACAATTTCGTTAAACATGTTTAGAAGGAAACTAAAGCACACAAAAAAAAAAGGTGATCCAATCATAGGAAAACGCCGACCCACAAAATTTTGAATTCACTTTACCTCAGTAACTTCAAAATGCAAGCAAAGCAGCAACATTAGAATATTCATGTCCCAAATTGTGTAACCAAATGGGAAAAATATATATCCTAATGAAAAAAGAGACCCAAAACAGGAGGAAACATAAACAATATTTATCCAGATTTCAGGTAAAAGAAAAACAGAGGAGTACATATTAACAACATTTATCCAGCTTCCACGTCAAAGAAATAACATACTTACTACAATGAACCTGGAAAAAAGAGACACGTATGTCCATCACTCGTCTTGAAACTTACATACATGCATATTGAAAGAGGAAGAACAATATGTTTTAAAATGGTCAATAGGAATAAAAGGAAGAATTCAAACTCAATATAGAACGCCAATGATATTAGCCAACTATAGTTTCCAATTAATTTTGATAACCAGGCTAAGGGTTCAGAGCATAAATGTAGGATTTAGAAGCAAAATTAAGAGAATTTTTATAAGCCTAGAATGATTCTGTTAACTCTTATCATCTGCAGATTTACACTACAAAGAGAATATTATAAGTAATTATACATCATAAATAAGCATACAAATGAATTATCTCAATTTATTGACACCTAGGGCAAGTCTACTTCAACTCACTAAGAAAACATGGTTTTTCTTTCTTATTTATACGACAATAGAATAAGGACAATCCACCTGACTTGTTGACTACGTTGGTTGGAAGTAGTTGTATGTGAAGAACATGTTATGTATATAGTTCGAATCAATTGACTTTTATATTCCTTCAAAGTTTAAAGGAAATTTCATCAAATAAGTGACATGCAGAGGAAACTCGACCTCTAAACTTAAAGCCCAATAACATGCTAGTACAAACAGAAAACACAAAGCATCCGTCTATCATTCAATTTTTTGAGAAGTAAAAATAATAATTGCAAATTTGCAAAAGTCAAATCCTTAATAGTTTGGTGAAAAGACAAAAGTACGGCCTGATTTGTTCGGATGTTTTTTTCTCTTGATTAAGTATCCTAATTCAATCAATTTCATTAAGCTGTATCACATGAATTGTGCTCTTGACAATTTTTTGCATATTTTCTATAGTGGTCATTTATTAGCCGCAGTAAAAATCAAAATCAAATAAGCAATATAAAACTAATTCATGATTTTACATCTAGAAAGCCTCAAATAAGATAAGGTTAAGCTATTTTTCTATGGAAAACTAAAAATGGAGTCTTATAAAACTACAGTCTATAGCAGCATTTACTTTAATCCAACAATATGGCATCAAAATTAGAACATACATGATTTGGTGGGGAAAATTTTAAGCGCCAAAGGGGAAAAAAGACGAAGAAAAGACCATACCTGTGACAACCAAGAAAAGATGAATTTACTGGTGTCCTAAATGATCGATTTAATCTTGAACACCAGCCTTCTTCTTCATAATTACCAGAGTCGTGGAAGTCGAAACATTAGTGTCTCTTCCATTGTTTAGCATTGGAAGAAAGAAGAAATGGAAGCTAGTGGAAATCAATGGAGTAAAGAAGGTGGAATCCATGTGTCACTAAAGGAGGAAAGGGCTTGGTAAAGAGCAGTGTTGCACTACACGTGTAACAATAGATCAACTAAAAGTACCAGCAACGTTACCTTTTGTACAATTTAACAATGCAGTGTTCGTCCCTAGCCTTGTTTGCTTATAAATAAGAGTAAATTAGGTGAATAGGAAAAGACCAAAACATCCTTTAAAATAATTGTCGGATAGTCCCTACGATTATGACCTACCCGTACTGGTTAACCATAGACCAAGTACTAGAACCTAACATTTCATCTAAATTTGACGAGACCTTTCTATGGCATGTAGGACCTCCTACGCTCCATTGACCCAAACCGTTGAACTCAATTTAAACTCCAAAATTTAACTAAGTTTGGAACTGTTCTACGAAACCCATTCTACTACCCTTAGAACAAATGACGGTTTGTCAAATCCTTTCGTAGGACTGAAGTCCCAAATAGAATCTCTGAACTCTTTCTACGGAAGCCATTAATGGCTCATCGACCTTCCCATGATTTGTCATGTTCATCCGTAGGTCAAGATCTTGAAATTTAAAATTTCAAAATTCGACATTGGGTTCTACAATTCACTTCATACGACCCTAGGACTTCCTACGGTCCGTAGGTGGGACTCGTAGGCCACTACTTTAGCTAATTTCTGCATTTTTCTTTTCTTTTGGACTTTCTAACTTTCGAGGTGTTACAATAACCCTCACATCAAGAAGGGGATTCTACTTGCCAAGGTAGTATATGTAACTTTCATTCATATGTTATTTGTGGATCCACTAGCTAGGTCATTTAAGACAATCCTATGGGAGCACGTAGTTTGGGACAAAGAGATTGCTTCTAGAGACCTGGCCTCCACTAACGGGAGAGCCCCATCTCAAGGTCCTCTCGGAGCTAAGTAAAATCTCAACGAATTTAGTCATAATCATATTCATATTACATACTTGGAAGGACACAAATAAACGATCAATCCAATCATGAGTCATCATGGAGTAGTTCCTAAAATCATGATTTATACATATGTGAGAAAAAATTTCAAAACCATGATTTCATAATGTGGGAGAAAACCTTTCAAAAATTATTTGATACCTATATCATAAGCATCCTTAGTTCATACGCATTATTTTCATAAGCATGCATAACTTTCCTAAATCATACTTCAAAATTTTGTAGGCTTTCTTCATAAATTTATCATCATAAAAGCATAGGTCTATGTAAATCAATTGGAGATCATGTGGTTCAATCAATTCATGCATAAGAAGATTGAAATTGACAAATTAATATCAAAAACAAGTAAGACTCATGAGGATTGCATGAAACCCTAACAATTTAGAAGAAATTGAATTGGAAACTTGGAAATCTTTTGGGAATCAATTTATGAATGAAATTCATTGGTGAATTCCCACATACCTTGATTATCAAGGCCTATTAAGCAAGATAAAAAGGATACTTTAATCTTGGAACCCTGGCCTTCTTCCTTGAGTCTTGAGAGAATTTGGAGGGGATCAACTTGGATGGAAATTGGAGATTTCAGATAGTGGGAACGTTTTGGTAGTTTTAGGAGTTCAAAGGTATAGGTCTTACAATTAGGGTCAAAATGACATAGTATAAGTATTAAATGCATAGGAAAAGACTCAAATACCCTTAAGAGTTAACTGTCGGAAGTGACCTACGGTCTGTACTAGTCAATCATTGATCAAACTTGAGAAACCCAAACTTCATCCAATTTTCACGAGACCTTCCTACGATCCATCATCCAATCTACGATCCGTATACAACTTTCCTTGGATCCCAAGTTTAAGCCCAAATTTTACCAAATATAAAACCCTTCTACGAAATTCATCTACGGCTCGTCCAAATTCCTAAGGTTCGTCCTGTTCACTCGTAGGTCAAACATCAAAAATTTAAATTTTTCAAAAATCTTTCCCAATGTCTACAGAACCTTTCATACGACTCGTAGGGATTTATACGACCCGTAGGTCAATCCGTAGCACCAAATACCTGCAACATTTTCTGAACTTTTTCTACTCGACTCAACTTCTGATTTTCGAGGTGTGACAATTGTATTTATTTGAATAAAATTATAGGCGAATAAAATGATATGTGTTCTTGCTTAAATTGTATTCATATTGATATGCATGTTATATTTTTCATATTTCAATTGTATTTTTCAGCAACATTGTGTTATTCAAGCATATTGTAACCATTTGCATTTAAATCATTCAGTGTGTATTCTATGTTCAAATTCAGCTACTAACTATATTTCTATTCAAATAAATGTGTTTTGTATGTTGTATATTAATTATCTGTACTCATGTGTATTCAAAGTCAAGCACCAATTGAATATTTTACTATTCAATTTTATTTTTAACTTTTGATTAAGCAAATATAAATGTTACATTCCAAACAGATTTCGTATTTCAAAAGTTGTATTCTAAAAGTTGTTTCCTAGTTGTTGATCGAATTCATTATTCAATGTTATTTTAACTTTTGATTTTTAAAAACTGTATTCTATATTGATTTTTATTCCAAATTCTTTTGTATTCCAAAATTGTATTCTAAATGTTGATTTCTAGTTGTTAAATAAATTTGTATTCCAATCAGTCCACATACAAAATCACAATCATTCAATATACAATAGGGATCATATCATCAAAATTGTATTTCAAATAAATTTGTATTCTAATCATTCAATGCCCAACATCATCAAATTTGTATTTCAAACTAATTTGTATTTTGATTATTCAATATACAACATTAAATCATAAAATTTGTATTTAAATTCAATTTCAAAAATCTACAAATACTAATTTCGATGAATACTTTGAGATGATACCGAATCCATTATGGCTTGAAGAACAAATGTGATTTTTCGATTGTGTATTTCAATTAGCTTCTTTGATCGATCCTCGAGTGTGTGTTTTGTAGGAAGAATGATGATGAACTGCTTTAAATTTGTATTTCAAAATTGCTTCTCGGATTTATCAACAACATTGAATTTTCCAGAAAAAAAACGACGATGAACAGATGTGATTTTGAATTTCAATGATGATTAACGATGAACATAATTTTGATTGGCAGGTGATTCTGTATTTTTTTAGGAAGAATTATTATGAACTAACTATTTTAGACTCTTATATATAATGAAAAGATTCAGGGAGTAATTTTTGCTCTTTTACTAAAGTTAGAAAGATTTCTTCCGCGATTTACTCCAATTAGTTAGTTTGTATTTGTAGTTTTAATCTGAAACATGCAAAAAAAATACATATTTAATGCATAGGAAATCAAAGTATAGTTGTTTTTTTGTATATAGTGAAAGTAGAGCTAAGGGGTTCTATTTAAGGCTTAATGTTTGTTGTTTATAAAGTTTTTTCTATTAATATCTCCAATTTTAACGCTACTCGCCCATTTGACATCCCTATTTATAACCATGTTAGATAATCATGCGCCCAGCTGGACCCAATGATATATATATATTTACCCTTGAATTAGTCTCAAAAACTCAATTACACGCTTAAACTATCATGACAACCTATTACACACATTTACTTTTTTTAAAAGAATTTTTTTACCCCCTATAACTGACGTGGCAAAAAAAAATAAAAAAATAAAAGTGTGTTTAACAGTAAATAAAGTAAAAAAAATAAATTAAAATCTTCTTTTTACTATCACCCTACCCCCACCCTCCACCCCCACCCAACGCCTCTTCTTCTTCTTCTTCTTCTTCTTCACAGGCAACCATCATCTTCTTCTTTTTTATTTTTTTTCATACCCAATTTCCATCCACCCCACTATACCTCCACCAAAATCCTCTCCCCCACCCCACCCCAATTATATCCTATTTTAATGCTTATTCGATTTCACCATTTTCATTATATTTTGATTTTTTCTCTTCGGCATTGTTGGTGGTTGATAAAATTGATGATTAAGTTTAAAAAATAAAATATGATGATTGATTTGTTGGCGTGGGGTGACAAAGAAGCGGGAATTGAAGGTGGTGGAGAAGAAATATCGATATTGACAATGGTGGTAGTGATATTTGGTGGTGGGTTTGTACCTTTTGATGGTGATGATGTAATTTTGGTGATGAGTTTGTTTATGGGTATCAAATTTTGTTGTGGATCTTTCTAATTTTTGTGGGGATAATTGTGATAGTATGATTTCGATGTTGGATTTGACCATAGGCGGTGAAATTTATGGTGACTATTTTGATTTTCATGGTGAAATATATAGATTTGGTAGTAATATGGTGGCAATGGTAGTGGTTTCATGGTGGTGTTCATTGAAAAAGAAAGGCCTAACCCATCGGTGGCCCCTTAAATTTGGCACGAAGTTTCACTTAGGCACCTTAAGTGGGCGATGTTCATTTTAGACACCTCATGTAGGGTCTCGCTGTGTCATTTTGACACTTTTTGCTTACATGGCTTAGTGAGTGTAATACACTTGTTGAGCGCGCATGAAAAACCTATTTAGTCGATTTTTAAATTATTTTTATCTTTTTCTTTCCCATTTTCAGCCACCATTTTTGCAAACTTAAATATCCAACATGGTGAATAAAAATAGTTACAGTAAAATGATGAAAAATGATGGAAACTATTTTAGAAATTTAGGAATAGACCCATTTCAAGATTAAATATTGAATTATTCATGAGAAAGAATTTAATATTTAAAGAGGAGTAAGTTTAATTTTTGGTGAATT
>NW_006238981.1:1777193-1806548 GCF_000226075.1 Solanum tuberosum | reverse complement strand
TGGGGTGGGGGCCTGGGGGGTCATGTGGGGATTTTATTGATTTAATTTGTTTAAAACAAATTATTTGGGCAAAAATCCACGTGTCATTGAGTCATTGGTTACTTTATATTTTTACTCAAAATTCATTATCTACAAATTATTTTTGACAAATGTCGTCATTTAATTCGCCACTTTACACGTCATTCGCGAGTGTAATGCACACACCTTACAAATTTGGCAGATTGTCGAAAAAGTGTCAAATTGACACAATTGGGTGTGACATGAGGTGTCTAAAATGAACAAAGCCTAGTTAAGGTGTCTAAGTGAAAGATCATGCCAAATTTAGGGGGCCACCGATGGGTTAGCCCAAAAAGAAACAATTGAATGATATGGAGAATTTCAGTCAAAATTTGACATGACATCTGATGTGACTGTGATATGGCATTGATGTAGCGCAAGTGTGATACACCTCCCATTGTGAGAGTGGTGCTACACGTCTTAGGGGTAAAAAAATTCATTATTTAGTAGCAGAACCGTGTAATATGTCATTATATTAGTTTAAGCGTGTAACTGACTTTTCGAGACAAGTTCGAGGGTGAATTTATATATTTTCCCTAATATATATATATATATATATGGGTCTACATGCCTGCTTCAGCTGTTGAAAGCAGGTAGCTCTTTGTTGACTTGTCTGCTTCTATTCTAGGGAAGTCTTGAATTCTTATATTTTAATATGTGTAACTTAAAACATTTGAAATTCTTGTATTTCTTGGAATATGTTATAAAATGTACTATAAGTCACAATAATTAACAACTTAAAAAATTTAAAACATTTTCTCTTATTAATAAGTGGCTACATTGACCTGCTTAGGATCAACATGTCTGCTTTAGCTCCTGGAAGCAGGCAGCTCTTTGTTCACATGTCTGATTGTATTCGAGGGCAGTTTTGATTTTTTTTTTAATTTGTGTAACTTAAAATATTTGAAATTCTTGTAATTTTTGGAATCTGTTATAAAATGTACTACATGTCACAATAATTAACAACTTAAAATTTTTAAAAACATACAAAATTTTTAGATGGTTCACGAAATTCTATCAGTGTCATATAAATCAGAGCAAAAAAAGTAACATATATTATTCAAAATTTACGTAAAAGGTACTATAAATTACAATAATTAACAACTAAAAATATTTAACAGACATATAAAAGTTTTATTGACTCTCAAAATTTTATGTGTCACATAAATTGGAACAAGGGAAGTAACATATATTATTTAAAATATGGCGTAAAAGATATGATAAATCACAATAATTAATAATTAAAAAAAAAGACAAAAAAAAATCTACCGTGCTAAATAAATTGGGATAGAAAGAGTGACATATATTATTGAAAATTACATATAAAATATTAAATCACATTAATTAACAACTTTAAATATCTAAAAAATATATTAGAAAATTTGTAATTCTCCAAAATCTATTTGCGGCACATAAATTAAAACAAAAAAATAACATATACAGGCTCTTGTGACCAGTATATATATATATATATATCATGGAGTAACTTCTTTGGGTCATTGACCACTAACATTTTCTTTCCACTTCTTGTCAGGGTCAGCGTCAGCGTCATGAAGCTCAAATCCAATTGGAGGGGAAGTTCGATTTACTCCCTAGGTCTTTACTTTACTTGTCAAATTTTGACTTTTAATACATTTATTAAGAAAATAATGATTGATATAGTAAGTTTATCATTTTATCATTATTGATTAACAGAATTTCATATGTATTATTCACTTTACCTATTTCTAAGGTATTAACCCAATGTTAATAAATTAAGGGTATAACTAAAAAAAGAAATTGTTCTTATTTGATTTGTCAAAAATGACAAGTGAAAAAATAAATTAAATTAGAAAATATTTGACAAGTAACAGGACGGAGTATCTGATAATGACTCGATGAAATGAGATTTATAATCTTGACTAAATCAAAATAAACCAATATTGTAAAATTTCTAATTATTACTATCGGTTAAACTCTTGTTTCTTTTTCTTGAATAGGAAAATATGAGTTTGTTGTAAGAATGTTCCATCAAAACTAGAGTTGGTTATTTTGATAGGAAAAAAATACTCAAGAAGTGTGTAAAAGATCTTCTAAAAGAAAATAAATCAAAAACGTTGAAATCTCTGGGGATGCTTACCACTTATTCAAGTCCAGCTGGTTCTGAAAGAATTGTAAATATATGCCACTACTACCCTACCCCGATAGGGAAAAAATAAGAACGATTAAAGGCGTAATACACATCGACGTGAAAATTGCAATCTCAACAAAGGAAATTTTCAAATTGCACACTATTTACAATATTTTCGCACAGACGTATTGGAAGTCAAGCATAACGTTGATCTGATTTACAAGACTGTACAATAAGTTAAGCATTTACACGACACTTAATTCACAACCAACACAGCAGAAGCATCTTCAAAGAACCTTTAGAACCATTTTGCCTGTCTTGTGAACCCCTTTAGCAGCAAGTCTAATAACAGATCGGCTCTTGTACAACCTGCAGAAACAACAGGTTTAGTCACAAAAATGTCAAGCCCTTCAAAACATTGTTCAAGTCAGATACATTACATATATTAAGATCAGAAGAACAAAATCTGCACTAAATTATCTCTTTAAAGATAAATAGTCTCATCTGTTTACAAATTGGTCCACTATTTGAAGCCTCAACTGTGAAAGCTATATAAGTTAACAGATAAACATAATTTAACCCAAACTTGTCTATTTTACATAAGGACCTAAAACACCAAAGAAATTTCACAAATTACATCACATATTTCAATTGAAATTTATTCTGTGCAAGTCAACAATGTTTCCAGTCCTAATACAAAATTTTCTAAACACAAGATCAGAAATATGTACGAATTAAAATGGAGAAATATGGTCAGTGATATTCATAAATCCGACCCTAACTTATTTGGGACCGACTACTGAGGTATTGTTGTGTCTAAGATTGGAAACATACGAAAGCAAAAAATAATAAATGAGTGCTCACCCCACTACAGCAAGTCCCCAAGTGGAAAGGACGTAGAACATTTGCGCAGCATGCCAAATGTTGAACAATGTTTCTACTTTACCAATGCCTTCTAATGCTTTTGTCAAGGCTGTAAGTCAAGTTGAAAACCACACAATAAGATGATGCTCAAGTAAAGAATAACAATACAATGGAAAATAAGAAGGTCAAGGAACAATCAACCAATTAATCTCCTCTAACAATCTTTCAATCAACTGATCTCTAACAACTGCTCAACCAATCCATTTTCTCTCATCGAATCTTTTTCTAATTCTAATGTGGATTGTCACTCGACTTATGGGAATATCCCATAAAAGTCACGTAAGTTCATTTTCGGACAACAAAGTCACTCAAATTATTGGAATATCCCATCAGAGTCGCGTAAGTTCTTTTCAAGACAACAAAGTCACTCAACTTACGGGAATATCCTACCAAAGTCACTTTTATTCTTTCTAGGACAACAAAGTTACCCAACTATTGCCTTTTGACTTGGAAAATATAAAACACATATTTAACATATCATATCTTATTAAAAATTTATTTTTTAATAATAAAACTTACTTAACCCATGACTCTACCTATCTTTTTTTTTTATGACAAGGGAAACCCACAGCCGCTACCCTTTGGGTGCGCACAGGGTAAAAACCCTGCTTCTATGCAATAGCTCGCAAACCACATAAGAGATGTAACCCGCACTAGGCAAGCCTGGTGCGACGAGCTCGACCCAAAAGGAAAACCCCTTGCTTTCACTGGCAAGGGGTTTCGAACTTGAGACCTCCAACACTGGGCCACCCCAAAGGGTGCATGACTCTACCCATCTATTCCCACCCAAAAAGGTTAAAAAGGGTTGCTTTAAAAGTTTCTGAGCTTATTCGCCCCTGATGTAGTACCCATGAGTCATGACATCATTGAACTTTTTCTACAATGTCACCCACCACGAAAATTGTTGGTATTCCATTCCGAGACATTATAAGTCACTTGAAGAGCAAAATAGACATTGACATTTGATGATACAATGATTCATAAAATATAATTCCAGGATATGACTAACATATCTCAATTCTATTGCAAATGTTGTTGGTTAATCGTTATTTATCATTTATGTAAATTCTGTATTTTAAGCAGAACGGAATAAGAAGACAAATTTAAAATCTTTCACTTCCAGCTATTAGTGCTCTCCTAGAATTAAATAAATGAATCAACAATTTCCAATGATACCATGTTTATTTAATGTTCACCTTGAGCAAAGAACATTTATCCAAAATAAGAGATTACTAGGAGTTCTCATATTGATAAAATGTCTTGAAATTTAGTCCAATTTTGATTGGTAACCGTAAACATATCTTTTGAATTGATAGTTATTCAATTTCACAATCAAGAGTAAATGAGTGCTACAAAAAGGGGTTTCAAGGTCCACACAATATGTTAAAATGAAATATTTATGGGTTAAATAAGTTTTATTAGAAAAAAAAATAATGTTTAAATATAATATGGTTTAAATGTGTGTCCTGTATTTTTGGAGTAAAAAAATGCAAAAATTGGGCGACTTTGTTGTCCTAAAAAACTAAAAGTGACATTGATAGGATATCCCCATAAATTGGGTGACTTTTGTCTTAAAAAGAACAAAAACTGATTTTGATGGAATATACTAACAAGTTGAGTGATCATCTAAGGAACTAACTCAAATGGTGCACTTTTTCCGCCAATTATCTAAAGAAAGACTATCAGAAGTAGTAACCCATCACTTGATCATTCGTTCCAAACCAGGATTTGGCTAGATATTACATAATGAAAAAGCTCCCCATCATAAAAGAGAATGTCCATGCCTATACATGTAAATATCCATTATCCAAGAGAGAAAACATGAAAAAGAAAATGTACAAGTGAATTTTGCAGCTGACTCTGGATGTTTTACGGTAATTATGGTAAAAGAACGAAGATTTTCAGAAAGAATAGGAGAGAACAAGCAGTAACTTACTCTTTTGCAGTTCTTCAGGAGACATCTTCTGCAATTGCAATACACAAACAGTCAAAAGATTGACATGACCCAAACATAACTTGAAGGGAAAATACACTTTTAGTCCATGAGTCAGTCTTGTTTCAATCCCTGTGTAATTTTACATATCACATTTAGCTTTTAGTTAAACTTAATGTGCAGTTTTAATCCAATCATTGATGGAAATAAACGGAAGTTAGATAGCTTCCACTCTGATTTTTCCTTGAAGGTATTATGGCACAGCATTTCTTACAACCTATGCACATACAACTACTTCTGCACTAGCTTGTTCTTGATTCAAGTCCACATCTACTATATAAAGTAGCTATTCCCAGTAAATTAACAGCCGCAATAAAGGTTCACCGATAGCCCTACTAACTTGAAGAGACAAAATCATGAAGAGGACAGGAGTGCGATGAGAGTGTGACTAACAGAAGTGGTAATAAAAGTTGGTAGCAGTGGTGAAATCTCAGCCAATCTAGGGGGATCATCCAGAAATCTGGTGGATATCAACTATAGCACCTAGCCAATCAATTAGAACAGTTGTTGCAGTTCAACAAAGTTCTTCCACATCTCCATTGTCTTTGACCTACCAAAAGACGTGCTCTTTAACATTATCCATCAGTTTAGAGTTGTTCGAGTAGTTTATAAAATCTACAATTCCTTCCCACTAGTTCCAACATCAGCAACCAACCAATCTACAAGGAAGATAAAGGGGTGGGTCGTGTGGAAAGAAAGCCACCAGAGACACAAAGACAGGAATGGGAGCTATTTAACATCTGTTAATTCTTTTTTTGAGGTGGAAATAGGTTTTCCATCATTCAAGTCTCAATCCTTGGCCTTGTGCGTGGGAACTTGGTACTTTAACCATGGCACTCACAGCCGGCTTTTTCAAACATCTGTTATTTGTATCAATGATGGGATTAAAACCACACAATTGGTTAGGTTGAAGGTTAAATGTGCTTCATCAATGAACATAGGGACGAAACCCAGAATAAAACAATAATTCAAGGACTAATTGTTAATGTCCCTAATTGAAAAATGATAAATATGCACAAATATATTAATTTCCTTGTACCTGAGCCTTCGAATTGGATACTACGCATCTAGCCATAAAGTTGGCAACTGCATCTACAACATATTCCTCACTAATAATCACATAGTTTTCATTATCTATTCCACTTCTTTCTTCAAGATTGCCGGGGACCATATCCTCAGTCACCCAAACCCACCAACTTGGTTCTTCAAGACTCATGTTTACCAGAAGTTCTGCTGTCTCCGTGTCAAAACCTAACAATATTTTGTTAGGAGTAAATCAGAAACTAGCAAAATAAAAGCTAGCAGAACCTAACAACATATTAAGAATAAGATGACCAGAAAGACCAGCTTTTGAAAATGAAGAAAATAATGAGAGGCAGAAACCAGTTCCTCATCAATCAACTACTGAACTCTGATAAACCTTAACACTCTTTAAGTTTTAGCACATCTAACATTACTGCATTAAGTAATTGTCCTTTATCAACAAACAGGATAAGACATATAGAGATTAAAGAAGTCCAGAAAACCAATTAGTTAAAAGCCCTATGTCTAATGACTATATTCCTGGATTCATCCAATCCCATTGTATCCTAATACTACTCCAAGATTAATCTCTTCTATAATAGAATGGTGTCCTTTCCATCGGATTCCTGCTACCTCCCAAAAGCATAGGTAGGGAGTAACTCTGCACACTAAACATCTTACAAAAATCAGATGGCATCCCTAAAATGGATGCAATGTCGCAAAAATAAAAAAAAAGACACAGAATAACAAACCAGTTGCCTCCTTGAAAGGAAATTGACAGTCATTCCCATCAACAGAATTTCGATTGAGTGATTCCAGCTGTTTCAAAAAGCTTCCAGACTCCACAGCGGCTAAGAGACGATCATGAAGCTTCCCAAAATAAAAATCAAAACACAAAAAATATTAAAATAAAAAAATAAGAGATTTCACTAATAACACAATCCAAATGTTGAGAACATTACTCTACTCACATAAATACATTTATATATTTATATGTCCACACATATAAAATAAAAATATCATTTTTATATAGCTAGAAAGCGAAATTGGCTGTACAGAATAGAAGGGAACATACATCAGGGGGACAATCTTGAAGTAATGAAGGAGATTGTGACATGCTCTGAAGAAGCATAAGATTTTGTTCAAGCAACCGTTTGAGCCGCCCGTTTTCAGACCTCAACGATTTCAATTCATCTTCTTCAGAACTATGAGATACATCAAACGGCGTCGTTTCAGTATGACTGTGGGTATGGTGATGACAACTTTCCACCGCCGACCATGCTATATCGGCCACCTCCAACACCGTCTTCGCCACCTCAATTGGATTGTGTCCCTTCATATCTTTTGTAGAAACCCTAAATTGAATTATTTTGGGGAAGAAAGTAGACTTTTTTACTTTCTGAGCAATAAATTGGATGGAATATGACTAATCCAATCAATACATAATAAGTATTATTAATATTAAAAAATAAAAAGACAAAACAGTCCATTATCTTTAGATTTGTGCTTAAACTAATCCTATTTCTTTCAAGTAAATCATTATTAGTCCATAGATTTTTAAAACTAGTACATATTTAGTTCCAATTCTGACGGCCGTAATTGTTTTAACAGAGACAACTAATATACACCATGACTTCAAGTCAAAGCAAACAAACTTTCTCTATCTCTTAAAAATGTACTTTATATTTTTTTTTTGAAAAGTACTTTCAAACAACTCACTATTATTTACAATTTAAAATAAAGGCGAAATGGTGTGGGAGTTGACCCTTATACTTACGACTTTGCCAACTAGACCCTTGAACTTGCTGAAACACAATATATCAAATATCGCTGACCATTGACTGAACACATGTGACATTAACATTGTTGACTTGAAATGATGCGTGATTCCACACGTTTTAAAGCAAGTATGTATAAAATTTATATGAAAAAAAACATTAAAATTTTAAAAAATAAATAAATGAAAACACCCAAGGAAAAAGAAGAAAGATCTTTCTTTGGATTCACCCACCATTTCCCTTCTTCTTCATCTTAACACCCCCGCACACTCTACCACGCCTGAATATTTTCTCAAAATTCATTCTTTTTGCTGCAAATCAACGTCCCTCCTAGTTCTTTTCGTTTTGCCATATTTCTTCTTTCAAAATCTCGATTTCGTGCGTATTCTTGGGTGATAGTGGGTATTGAAAAATGAAAAACTTCATTGAAAAGCTTGATGAAGCTTCAAGAATAATAAATAGGTTTTGTGAATTTATGAAATAAATTTAAAATTGTATAGAGATTTGTTGGATTTGTGTTTGTGAATCAATAGTGTAAAATTCAAGTCAAATAGGTAAGAATTCCACCCATTTGACATGAATTTGGTGCTCAATTTGAGAGCAAAACTGGAGAAAATAATGTTCAAAATTTCCAAGGTACGCTTTTTATTTTTATTTTATTTTTTTAATATTTAATGTCTTATGTGTCATTAAAAATGATATGGAATCCAACGTATAAATGAGTGTACCACACGCACACACATAGGATGAGGAAAGAGTTTAAAATATTGTGTTTCAGTGAGTTTAAGGGTTTAGTTGACAAAATCATAAGTATAAGGGTCCAACTTACAAACAAAACCAAGTATAAGGGCCTACCAAGTCATTCCGCCAAAAATTAATAATAACTAAATACAAATTTCATCTTCAATTCCAACTTTAGATTTTTTAAATGAAGTCAAAAAAATATTTATAAAAATATGTAGTAGCTCGTATATATGATTTAGAGCCCGTTTGGATTGAATTAAAAAAAAGTAACTTTTTAAGGTGTTGAAAGTTATTTTAAAAATAAGTAGTTATGTGTTTGGATAAAATTGTTGCAATTGAAAAAAGTTATTGATGTGTTTGGCAAATAAGTGTTGTCAAACAATTTTTTTTTATCAAAATGTCTAAAATAACCTTAAAGTTGTTAACATTATAAAAAGTTAATTAATTTAAGGTTTTTATTTCTAAGAAAAATTGAAACGAAATTAATTTATATTTTAATTCAATTTCAATAACTTATTATTTAAGTTAATTTTATATGCACAACTTATTTTAAATTTTAAAAATATTTAATTTGAATAGATCACATGAAAGATTTAAGATTTATTTTTAATTACATCCATAAGTAATACTATTTGCCTATCATTCACCTATTTCTTTATCATCACAAATTATATCTAAAAGAGGAATATAAATTTATTATTTAAGTTAATTTTATATGCATAATTTATTTTAAATTTTAAAAATATATAATTTGAATAGATCACATAAAAGATTTAAGATTTCTTTTTAATTACATTTATAAGTAATAATATTTGTTTATCATTCACATATTTCTTTATCATCACAAATTACATACATATATATACATACATACATATACATATTGTAACGACCTGTTCCCTCGTTATGGAAAAACCAATGGGGAAGGATTTTGTGCTAGAAAACTTTTTGTAGTAACTTGGGAATTTCTAGCCTAGGCCAAACTTGGACGAAATCTAAGTCAGATGAGGTCTAGAGAAATATAGTAATGAACAGGGGATCTAATTATGAATTTGATCGTATGAGTGGATAGCCAAGACGTTAAGGAGCCTGTACGACTTTACGGAATCGAAATCGGGCAAGTAGAACTCCCGAAACTGATCTTGGCGTGAAAGGGTAATTTTAGAACGTCCTGGTTTGAAAGTGTGTTGTGAAATGGGAGCTTGGAACTCAAATTCCGAGGTTCTTTCTCCGTGTAGGCTGCTGTAGAGGGATGGATCCCGCTGTAGCGGGATGGGTCCCGTTGTAGCGGGATAGGTCCCGCTGTAGCGGGCCAGTCATGACTTAAGTCGGGAAAAAATCCCAATTTCATTATTTTTCTGGAAACTCCATTTTTAAGAGTTAGGAGACGACCTATGGAGATTTCTTGACAGTTTTCCACGACTTTTGGTGCTAAAGGTAAGAATTTTACTCCCCTAATCCATTTTTCGATCCGTAGAATTTAGATTCTTGGGTAATTATCATTGGGGGAGGGTTTTGGCCTAATATTAATGGTGAGAAAATTCCTAGTTGTACATTAGGATCATGGGTTGGTCTTAGGTTATTGGGTTTCTTATAATCCGGATAAATTAGACCTTAATTATTGATCCTTGCATTAAATTAATCGTTTATAGACCAAAAACAAGAGGAAAGAATTTGAAAAGGGAAGGCTAAAGTGTCTTAGGAGGATTCAAGCTTGGTTTCGAGGTAGGTTATGGTCTGATTTCCTATTTGTGTGATATATGCCGGCAATTGTTTCATTGCATGCATACATATATGAGAATAAGGAATGTAAACTGAATCTAATGCAATGAGTATATGTATATGATTGATTACACGCCATGAGCCCATTATTTGATTGAATGACTATGAGTATTGTTCATTATGGGTGTGATTATGATTGTGGTTGTGCTGACTGGATCAGGTGTCACGTTCCGACACATCTATTGGATTGGGTGTCACATTTCGACATATATATTGGATCGGGTGTCACGTTCCGATACATATATTAGATCGGGTGTCACGTTCCGACACACTAATTGGGATTAGGTGTCGCATTTCGGCACACTAACAATTTGGGTATGGGTTCCATGAGAGAACTACTTGTGATTGTTTTGTTATGTCTACTTGTCATTAATAATGGAAGACTGTATGTTGCTCTAAAATGATAACTGAATTGTGCATTTTGTATATGTGTGTTTACTGTGTTGTAATTGCTTGTGTATATTGTGCTTATTGGAGTAGCCGCGTGATCGACTGCACTTGCTTGGGCATCTTCAAACGGTTACTGATCGACCTTAGCTAGGAGATAACTGATCGAGACCGGATTCAAGGGTAAGCCAATTGTTCCAGGCTGCGATGAGTCCTCTTTTGTTTAGTCCATTCTATTTAGACTCAGACTAGTGCTTTAGATATTTCTTATGTTTGGTTGGGGTTGTACCCCTTTTCCTTAGACTTGTTGAATTTAGAGTTTTGGTACAATGACTTTTAGGTTCTAGGAGTTGTTTTCCGCAATGTTTTGGGTAGTTATTTTGTTAAACTTTTGGAGTTTATGGGAACTCTATATTTTCTTTAGATATTTAAACCTGCTTCCGTATCTTTAAATGCCTACTTTTTCGTTAAGTTGTTTAGTCAGGTTGTAGTAATAGTTCTCCCACCGGAGGGTTAGTGGGTGCCAATCACGACGGTCTGGGTCGTGACAAAGTTGGTAGCAGAGTCCTAGGTTTGTTGATCTCATTGTACCAAAATGAGTATAGTAGAGTTTTGCGGAACGGTACAGAGACGTTTGTACGTTTCTTCTAGAGGCTATAGGTCTTTAGGAAAATTCATTTCTTTCTTTCTTCGTGCTATTACTTGAATCCAATTGGTATCTAGGTGATACAAATTGATATCTTTCCTCCTTCACTCTATGGTCAGAACTAGAGCAACAAAAGTGGTAACATTAACACTAGTAAGAGAGGATGCGTCCTTCCAAATAAGCATGTTTCCCCGATTCGATGTGGGCATGTAATGACTAGTAACAAACATGAGGGTTTTATTAGGTTCTTAAGGTTGAAACCTTCATTCTTCATGGGTACTGAATTTGAAGATTCTTAAGATTTTCTTGTTGATTGTCATGAGCTACTTCATAAGATCGATAAGGTAGAGTGATTTGGCGTTGAGTTTATGATATACCGGTTCAAGGGAGACACCAAAATGTGGTGGTGGTCTCTTGTTGAGTACTGACTAGTAAATGCATTACTCATGACTTGGGAAACATTTTATAGCTTTCTGTATGGAGAAGTATATATCTTGAACTTTGAGGGATAGGAGGAGAGATGAGTTCCTGAATATAGAGCAACATAATATATTTGTTGCAGCTTTTAAGGCAAAAGTTTGTGTTTTATCCAATTATGGTACTCCACTTTGCTGCAGTCTAAAAGAGAAAAATCGTGCAGGCCGCTGTAGCGGGATGGGTCCAGTTGTAGCGGGCCAGTCGAGACTTAAGTCGGGAAAAAACCCCAATTACATTATTATTCTGCAAACTCTGTTCTTAAGAGTTAGGAGATGACCCTGGGCGATTTCTTGACAGTTTTCCATGACTTTTGGTGCTAAAGGTACAAATTTTATTACTCCCCTAATCCGTTTTTCGATTCGTAGAATTTAGGTTCTTGGGTAATTATCATTGGGGGAGGGTTTTGGCATGAAGTTAATGGTGGGAAAAATCCCTAGCTATACATTAGGATCATGGGTTGGTCTTGGGTTTGATATAATCCGGGTAAATTAGACCTTAATTATTGATCCTTGCGTTAAGTTAATCATTTGTAGACCAAGAACAAGCGGAAAAAATCCATAAAGGGAGGACTCAAGTGTCTTAGGAGGATTCAAGCTTGGTTTTGAGGTAGGTGATGGTTTGATTTTCTGTTTGTGTGATATATGCCGGTAATTGCTTTGATGTATGCATGCATGTATAAGAATAAGGAATGTAAATCGAATCTTATACAATGAGTATATGTATATGATTGATTACACGCCATGAACCCATTACTTGATTGTATGACTATGAGTATTGTTCATTATGGGTGTGATTGTGATTATGGTTGTGCTGACTGGATCGGGTGTCACGTTCCGACACATTTATTGGATCGGGTGTCACGTTTCGACACATATATTGGATCGGGTGTCACGTTCTGGCACATATATTGGATCGGGTGTCACGTTCCGGCACACTAATAGAAATCGGGTGTCACATTCCGACACACTAACAGTTTGGGTATGGGTTCCATGAGAGAACTACTTGTGATTGTTTTGTTATGTCTACTTGTCATTGATAATGGAAGACTGTATGTTGCTTTGAAATGATAACTGAATTGTGCATTCTGTATATGTGTGTTTACTGTGTTGTAATTGCTTGTGTATATTGTGCTTATTGGAGTAGCCATGTGATCCTATCAGTACACTGTGGTTGTGTACTGATACTCCACTTGCTCGTTCTTTGTTAAGTACAAGGCATCTTCAGGGGGTTAGTGATTGACCTCAGCTAGGAGATAACTGATAGAGACCGGATTCATCGGTGAGCCAATTCTTCCGGGATGACATGACTCCTCTTTTGTTTAGTCCATTCTATTCGGAATCAAACTAGTGTTTTAGATATTTGTTATGTTTGGTTGGGGTTGTACCCCTTTTCCTTAGACTTGTTGAATTTAGAGTTTTGGTACAATGACTTTCAGGTTCTAGGAGTTGTTTTCCACAATGTTTTGGGTAGTTGTTTTGTTAAACTTTTGAAGTTTATGGGAACTCTATATTTTCTTTAGACATTTAAACCTGCTTCTGTATCTTTAAATGCCTAATTTTTTGTTAAGTTGTTTAGTCGGGTTGTAGTAATGGTTCTCTCATGTGTCTTTTCGAAAATTTGAAACAACTTCATTGGTAACTCTCTCTCTATATATATATAGAGAGAGAGAGAGAGAAAAAAAGAAAATACATAAAGTTACCAATGAAGTTGTTTCAAATTTTCGAAAAGACACCTTAATTTTGCAACCGTCCTATTATCCCACTAAATAATTATGAACTAATATTATTATATCATTTTTCGACTAGCCCCAGATTTTAAGAAGCAAGTGTGTTCACAGATCAATCATTATATGAGACGTGTTAATTTAATTAAAAATACAAAAAAAAATCATTTTAAGTTTTTTCTGTATTTTTTTTTCTTTATCTCTCTCCCTCTCTTAATTTTTGACTTATTTTCATTTTGATTTCATCTTAAATTTCACTTCATCTTCCCCCCCCCCCCCTACTTTCAAGCTGATCTATCCCTCCATTTTCTTTCTTTTTCTTCACCTCCCACCCCTCCACGTCTAGTTGAACCCCTCAACCCTTTTTTCTTTCCTTTTCTTCTTCTTCTCCAATGAAATGAAACGACACCTAGGCATTACTGAACTACTCTTCCACTCTAAAACTAGCTCATTAGGAAACTAAAACTTGACTACTCGAGTTCTACAATCGACTAAGGCATAACAAGCATGAAACCAATCCATACCTAGAATAACATCAAAATCTACCATGTCTAGCTCAACTAAGTCAGCCATACGCTACTTAAAGTCGTAAATAAACCCCAAAAACGTTTTATTATGTAATTTTTGAATTTAAGAGCTAAGGAAAGAACCCAGGTCTTTTCTTGACAGTTTTCCACCATTCTTGAGGCTAAATGTAAGATTTTACTCCCCGAATCCATTTTCCGATCCGTAGAACATAATCTAATGGGTAATTAGCGATGGGGGAAGGTTTTTGATCTGGAATATATGGTTAAAAAAGCCCTAAGTTGGGTAGTGGGATCATGGGTATGATCTAGGGTTGTTAGAATTGTTAGTAATATGGGTAATTAGTGATGGTTTATTGATTTCCGTGTTATATTGATTGTTTGTAGACCAAGAACAAGCGAAACGAATCCGGAAAGGGAAGGATCAAGTTTCTTAGGGTTTCAAGCTTGTTTCGAGGTAGGTTATGATTGTGATTCTATGATTGTGTGATGTATTTTGTTCTTCCTACATTATGATACATGTATGTAAGGGAATGTTGCATTATTGATCACATCAATTGTAAATGAGGATATGAATGAGGAATGCCATGAATCATGACTTGATTGTATGATTATGGGAATGTACTTTGTGATGGTGATTTTGACTTGTTGAATGAATCAGGTGTTGCGTTCCGACACACTAACTTGGATTGGTTGCCACGGTCCAGCATAATAATGGGATCGGTTGCCACGTTCTGGCATAATCATTGGATCGGGTACCACGTTCCGATATGCTAACCCAATGATTTGATATAATTGTGTATCTTGTTCGTAAATGTTGATAATCTTGTATATGTTCGATATATGCATCTGATTATATTGTTGTATTGGTTTCTGTATGTTTCACTTAGTGGGATAGCCGCGTGATCCTACTAGTACACTGTGGTTGTGTACTGATACTGCACTTGCTCTTTTTTTGTTGAGTACAGAGCATCTTCAGGCGGCTATTGCCATACCTCGCTTAGAAGATCAGTGATCGCCGATCGATTTCGAGGGTGAACCAGTTCTTCTAGGCTGCTATGAGTTCTCCTTTCGTCTATGTCCACATTTCAGACTTAGACTTTTCTAGTTAGTTATTAGTTCATTAGTTTGGGGTCGTAACCCTTCTTGTTAGACTTATGGATCTTGTTAGATGTTTTGGTACATTGACTTTCAGGTTCTAGGGTATTTTCCGCATTGTTTAGTTGTTAGATCTTTTGGAAGTTTATGGGAACTTCAGTCTTTATCTATTTAACTTACTTCCATAACTTAAATGCTTTAGTTTTAGGTTTAGTTGCTTGGTTTGAGTTGTAGTAGTGGTTCTCCCACCGGAGGATTAGTGTTGGTGCCAATCACGACGGTCTGGGTCGTGACAATCTTTCACCTTTCCTTATATTAACTTTTGACCAATAATTTTTCATATTATTAAACCGCTCCTATATATGTGATAACACGGAGTTGTTATTTTTCCTTGCATGAGTCATGCTTGGTTGAATAAATTAAAAATCAGTTACAAGTATATGAACTATATCTTTGTTGGGTGTAAGGTAAACATGTGATTACATATTTGATTTCACAGATAGAATATATTCTTTGATTTTAATTTTTAGTTTTTCGGTAAAAAAAAAGGAAGCCTTTCTCAATTAACTATGGACAGTCAGATAACTATCTTTGATTTATGTACACAGTCAATCGACAAGTCAAATATGAGAGCTAACAACGAGAACGCAGTCTATTATGTTATAAATGATAAAATAAAAATTAATATACAAAAAATAGTTCTAAAAAATAAAATGTAGTTGTTCTTTTCACATCTTCATTTGTCATCTAAACAATTTAACATGATATACACGTGCAAAGCACATCTGGTTAGATGACAGGAAAAATACAAAATAAATATCGTCTATAATATAATATTAGTGAGATACGACGAATTACGTGATTGAACCTCATCAAATTAAAATAAATATATACATTATTGCATTTAACTAATAAAAATTTGCATTGACCATCTTCATAGGTTCGCGTGAATAAGATATATATATATGATGATCCATATTGAACATTCACAAGAGAATCTGCAATATTATTTTGTCCACAGCTGATTATTCAAATCTTCACTTAAATAAGCAATACTATTTAGTATAACATATATTTTCTGAATTGGTAATCACGTGCAACGCACGTATTGAAAAACTAGTTCTACAAAAAGATCAAACGTAAAACACATATGTAAGTTTAATTAAATAGTTAAAATTAACATAAAACGATGTCCCTTCAAGAATACTTGATAAAACTGAAATGACATAAATAGTAACGTAAAATTATCTATCGCCCTTTGAATTATCATAAACATCTCTTTGGAGGAAGCTAATCGAGTATAAGACATATACGTATAGCAAGAACAAAAATAAAGAATCTAATTTGTTTTTTTATAAACACGCAAAACTCATTTAATAACTAGTATAATCACATAAACAAGTATAGAAATAGTGTTATGATCATATGGAAAAGAAAAATTCAAGATGTATTAGATAAAAGATGAATCTAATAAGCGATAAATATTAAAACCAGAAGAAGCATCATATCGATTAAATATCTTTTGAAAATAAAATCACACAAAATTTATTTATAAAATGAAAAATTATAAATTCAATATATAAATTTATAGAAATGTCACCATTATAGTCATAAGACTTCAGCAAATCAACCATTTCAATATCATTCTCTGTGACATGATCACCTAACATCAATCGAACTTCATCCATCATATCATAACAAGTAGTTGTCAATGCACCATTTCCTTCAACGATTTGGAAAGACGAGATACAAAAAAGTGATTCGCTATATATAAGACTAAGTATAACGGAGAAACACTTCACCCTTTTGGTCGGCATTATATAGTACTTACAGTGGCCAATGAGTACGTTTAAATAGTGATTTTAATCTCTATATTATATATTTATTCCACATTTGGTCCCTGCATAATTTAATAAAGCATAATTAACCTTCAATTAATATAAATGTGCGATTTTGATTCTTCAAATTAACAAAAATTAAAAATTTAATATAGTCATTTATTTTAAAAATAAAAGGGCTTAGTTCAACAAAAAAATTGAAAATAATACAGTTATAAAAGTCATTTGAAAATATTAACCCAAGAATTCGAAATAAGAAGATGACGACGAAAATTGACAAATGGTCGTTTAAGCATTTATACTTAGTTCATATTTTTATTATTTATTTATTTATTTATTATGTTAACATTTTAACGTCCATTAATTTGAAGGATTAAAATTGTATATTTATGTTAATTGAAGGCTAATGATGCATAGTCTAATTATATACGGGTCAAAACTGAAATATACATATAACTCAAGGATCAAAATAAGTATTTGCCGTACAAATAATTTTTATTTGACCTATGTATTTATTGTTTTCTTTTTCTCAGTCAAGACAAACGTATAGTTTTGTCTTTTATTTTTCCTTTCACGGGTTTAGTATGAAGGGCGATGTTTTCTTGACAAATATTATTTTTCACTGTTAAGTTTCTTAAACACAATATCCAAGGAAACATTTTTAATTAGAAGAAAAAATCACTTTTCTACGATCCAAAATCCCAAAGATCATGGTCATGCCTATTCTAATTCACCAATAGATAAGCCAACCCTCCATCCAAAGGAAAACTAAAATGATACGCAGAAGTAATTAAAATACACATAATTTAAAATCATAACCCATCTTATAAATATAGAAAAAAATGTGTAGAGTAAGAAAATACACCAAAAATAAGTGTCACCAATACAAAACATCTAATTGAATACAATCATCTCAAAATTATAATTTTGTTTGAAATAATTAAGTAATGAAAGTAAATATATATGAAGTATGACATCACTTTGTGTAACAACTTGTTCCCGTCGTTATGGAAAAGTCAACGGGAAATAAAATTGGGCCGGAAAACGTTTTGGTAGTAGCTTGGAATTTCCTAGCCAAGTCCAATTTTGGACGAAATCGGAGTCATATGGGTCTAGGAAAATCTGATAATGATTGGGATATTTAATATGAAATTTGATTTCATGAGTGGATAGCTAAGACGTTTAGGAACCCATTTGACTTTACATAATTGAATTCGGGTGAGTAGAACTCTCGAAACTGATCTTAGCGTGAACGAGTAGTTTCTGAGTGTCATGGGTTGAAGGTATGTTGTGAAATGAGAGTTTGAAACTCTAAAATTGATTCTTTGTTTTCGTGCAAGCCGCTAGGGTGGGATTATTCCCACCAGGGCGGGCCCGCTGTGGCGGGATGGTGGCCACCATAGCGGGCCAGTCGTGAATAAAATCGTAAATAAACCCCAACAATGTCATTATTTTGCAAACTTCCTTCTTAAGAGTTAGGAGATGAACCAAAGCAACTTTTTGACAATTTTTCACCAGTCTTGAAGCTAAAGGTAATGTTTTTACTCCCTGAATCTATTTTTCGATCAATGGAATGTAAGTTCATGGGTAATCATTGTTGGGGGAGGGTTTTGGAACTGATTTGGATGGTGGGAAAAGCCCTAGCTGCATATTAGGATCATGAGTTTAGCCTAGGGTTGATGATTTTGATTGTAATCCGGGTAATTAGGCCTTGTTTATTGATTCTCGCGTAATATTGATTGTTTGTAGACAAAAAACAAGTGGAAAGAATCCTGAAAGGGAAGAATCAAGTATCTTAGGAAGGTTCAAGTTTTTTTCAAAGTAGGTGATGATTGTGATTTAATGATGGTGTGATGTATGTTAGTAATTACTTCATTTTAATGCATGTATATATGCGAATGTTACACTATCGATCACCAAATGCGAATAAGTATAAACAAATGATTATATACCATGAATCAACACTTGTATGATTATGAGAATGTACATTGTGATTGTGATTGTGGCTTGTTGAATGGATCGGGTGTTACGTTTAACGCACTAACTTGGATCGGGTGCGACGTTCTGGCGCATATATGGGATCGGGTGTCACGTCCAGCACACTAACTTGGATCGGGTACCACGTTCCGTTACACTAAAAGTTTGGGTATGGGTTCCATGAGAGGACCATTGACTTGTCCTATAGATGTATTATTGAGAATATGGAATTGTTCATTGATCCTGATATGATGATTGATATTGTATATGTTCGGTATATGCCTGTTTATTGTGTTGTGGTTACTTGTAGATGTTTCACTTATTGGAATAGCCGCGTTATCCTATCAGTACATTGTGGTTGTGTACTGATACTGCACTTGCTCTTTCTTTATTGAGTACAAGACATCTTCAGATGGCTATTGATATACCTCGTTTAGAAGACCAGTGACCGATTTGAATTCAAGAGTGAGTTAGTTCTTCCAGGCTACCATGAGTTCTCCTATTGCTCAGTCCATCTTATTCGGACTTAGATTAGATCTTTAGAAATTCGTATATTTAATTGGGTTGTACCCATTTTCTGTAGACTTATGGTTCCTTGTTAGAGTTTTGGTACATTGACTTTCAGGTTCTTGGGAATATTTCCGCAATGTTTGTTAGTCGTTGTTAGGTATTTTGGAGTTTATGGGAACTATACTTTAATTCTGCATTTAAACCTGCTTCCGTATCCAAATGCCTTAGTTTTTGGTTGAGATATTTAGTTCTTCGATTAGATGATTAGTATTAATGGTTCTCCCTGTAGACACGTAATTTTTGACCGAACTTAAGTTTTACACCATTTTTAGAGCTTAAAATATTTTTATAAAAAATCTAAAATTAAATATTTTGACTTTTATCTTATTTTATTAAGTTTATTTTAAAAGATTTGAAAACAACAAAAATAGAATCACTATTTTTTGGTAAGTTTTATTTTTAATTTATTCAAAAAGAAATAAAAACTTTCAAAAATATATGTTTTCTTTTAATTTTAGCTTTAATAAATAAACTAGTGTTTCTTAATTATATTTTTTTAATTAGCTTTTTAAATTTTCTTATATTTATATTAATTTAAAATAATTAATTAATATTTTTAATTATTATATTTTATATTTATATATACCTACACATTAACCCCCACTACTCTTCCCATTTCCCACAACCCTCACCCCCACTTCGCCATAATTCCCCACTTAACTCACTACACATATCCTACACCACTACACACTCATACACACGTACTACTCAACCCCTCTGCACACTCATATATACTACATACACAACACACACGACACAAAACAGACACACATCACCACCCACACACCCACACTCCACTACATACTACTATATTATACATATTCTCAATACAAATAAAAAGACTCACGGATATTACCAGAAACAAAAAAATACATATACCCATCTGCACGAAAAAGAAAAAGAAGATCACCCTCATATTATATATATATTTTTTTCACTCACGAACAAAGGTTGAGTTAGAAGTTTGCTTTCGGGGTTTCAAGTTCGTGATTTCCTATAAGGATTGCTTTCTTTTCGTAAATTGATTTTTCCAAGAGGTACCATTTCACATTTATTTTATTTTAATTTTCATGATTATTTAATACTTAATTTCAATGTTATGAATTTGCTCAAATTTTATGTTTGTTTAACTTTTCCATTATAATATTGAAATATGTTAAACATGTTGTATCTTTAAATTTAGAATAAGTTTCATATAGTATCGTATTTTGATCTCTATGTTGAGTATCTGGTGATATCGTTCTTGCTCCTATTTTATCACACAAATTCATGTTTTGTTTCTTTTTATTTATTTTTAATATATTTATTTGTGAATCAAAGCATGGAAAAAATTATTTAAATGGATAATTAAAATTTACATTATTTCAATGAGTTCATATCATATTAACAGTGTGTTAATTTCAATTTTTTTGCAACCCTTCTTATATATTGTAATCCACATTTGGCTTCTCAAATATAAATGTCAGGGAGAACAAGAATTTAATTAGGTCACTAGATTAGATAATTAAATTAGAATGAATAACTTAATTAATAGATCGCTAGATTAGATAATTAAATTAGAGTAAATAAGTCAATCAGTGAGCCACTTTGAAACCAATTTGTTTAAAATTAGGTAACAAATTTTATTTACTAATTAGAAAGGGTATGGGGTTTGATTAGTAAGAATTAAGGAAATATTGGTCAACACGATATACATAGCTTTTGGATGCTCCGTTTACCATTTACTAAGGTTTTCTTTTATTATTGATTGATAGATTTATTTCTAATGAAATCGGTCTAGATTACTGTTTTGGTTAAGTAACACTTTGGGTAGGTAAACATTAAAATATTTTCTCTTAATGTTAGGTGGACTTTTAGACATATTAACAATGTTTGTTTTGACTAAGAATGTGGTTACACATCTTTTTGAGTCATTCAAAAAAAAACTCAAGGATGCGGTGACGCACCTTGTCCAATAATATAATCGACTTTCATTAGTTTAAAATAGAGACTCATAGACAACATTATTAAGTGTGATGTAAAGTAGGCAATTATTCCTCTAAATGTCAAGACCAAGAATGCGGTTACGCATCTAGGTTGAGACCAAATAAAAGTTCATCAATAAAAATGCGAACAAGTCATGGCCTGAAATAATATATCCAAAAAATATTTTAAAATAAGTATAAGTCGATAAAAACAATCGTGCTAGAACCATGGGACTCGAGGGATGCCTAATACCTTCCCCTCGGTCAATAGAATTCCTTACCTGAATTTCTAATTCGCAAACCATATTAAAGAGTCATTTCCTTTTGGTTAGGGATTAAAAAAGAAAAGGTGACTTGGAACACTATAACTCAATTCCAAGTGGTGACTCTGAGAAAAATTAAATAATCCCTTAATCAATAATGCCACTTAAATTGGAAAAACCCTTCCGCCTCCGTGCGCGAAAAGTGGTGTGATATCTCTGGCTACTCCGCTGGGGAATAACCAGAATTCGAGCTTTGTTATATTGACTTTTACTTAAAAAATTTTATTGGATATATTGTGTTTGATGGCCTAATGTGCTACTTGCTGCTCATTTATTGCTTTTTATATTTATATTTTTGAACTATACTAAATTCTTTCTCTCACGCACACCTTATGAGTCTTTGAATACACTTAACACACGTTCACAGGAATGCAGTTATGTATCCTATTTTTCCTTGAGATAAAGCTGGAGTTTCTTGACACCTAGTGAAGGATATTTAGTCACATATCTTAGGCGGGGTTGGATCAATAATGAAGTCGAAATAGTGCTGCTACCGATAAATTGCCCCTCCTTGGCTCGAGTTGTCCACTTGAGTAAGCCAGTTTAGACACCTATCTCCTTTAGGTCATGATTACCACTAGTAGGCTCCACTAATTTGCATAATTTGTATTTGACTTAATGACTTGATATAACAATTGAGTCCGTCTTGGACAAGTATTCATCTCTTACTTAACCACTTAGATCTTTTATGAGCTACATGAAAAATGTATTTGTTTAGAAAGTTTTGAATAATAATGCATTTTCAAAAAAATAAGTTTTAATATCTTAAAGTTTTTAACTGTCCAAACTAGACGAACTACGCACACCTGATTCTCACCTCAATGAGATACGTAGGCAACCTCTTTGGGCTCGGTGATCTTTATTCAAAAATAAAAATAAAAGCCCTCTTTTCAAAAATTCAAAAACAAAAAAAAAAAAATTCAAAAACAAGAAGCTTTAATCTTTATTAAAAACAAGTTTTTCTTATTTTTCTTTGCATAATTCAAAAGAAAACTAAAAGATTTTATCTCAAAGCTCTAAAAAAAAACATAGTTATTGAGTTTTAGAAAAAAATATGTGATGATCTTATTCATGTTCTCAAGCAGATTACAGATTTGATCAATGAATTATCAAATCATTTTTTTTTTTAAAAACTAATAATTAAGAAATGTCTAACCCTTACAAACTTTACCGTCCATGAACACAGTTAAATTAAGGTGGTTGGTTTGTGGTTAAGCTAGCATCTCATCCCTACAATACAAGGTCAAAAGGAAAAAAGAAAATGACTCAAAAAGACGGAAATGAGTCAGACAACGATAAGGTCCAGAACTAGAGGATGCTACAAGAAACAGTGTCAACTGAAGAGGTAAGGATACTAAGACAACAAATGGCGGAAATGTACGAAGCTTGGATAAGTGGACAAGCTCCACCGTCCTCAATCTGTGACTATCTAAATACAAATATATATGCCACCCCTATCCAAGTATCGATAAGTGATCCAATTTATCCACATGGATTTGGTCCCTATGCTAACGCATCCAACGTAGCTGGAACTTCTACGGTGCACCTTTTGAGTACACCTATGACGAGTAATCCATTTTCGTGCCAATTGTACCGACTAATAGTGTCCTGCAGCCTATAATGGAGCCAAAATCCAATAGTGATCCTCCACCTAAAGTTTAATATGATCGAGATTATACCCCTGAAGTGACTTTAAAATTCTAGGCTCTTACCCTTACACTCATAAGTATAGTTCCCCTGTTGAAGCTGAAAAAGCTGTTAAGAACGAGGAACATGAAGAAATGGCTAGAAAAATGAAGAGTTTAGAACATAGTGTAAGAGATATGCAAAGATTGAGAGGTCACAAAAATGTCTCATTCAATGATTTGTGCATGTTTCTCCACGTTCATCTACCCATCGGTTTTAAAACTCCAAAGTTTGAGAAATATGATGGACATGGAGATCCTGTAGCTTATTTAAAGAGATATTGTAATCAACTGAGAGGGGCTGAAAGCAAAGAAGAATCGCTCATGGCCTATTTTAGGGAAAGTTTGATAGGAATTGCCTCAGAATGGTTCATAGATCAAGATACTTCTAACTGGCATAAATGGGATGATTTGACTCGATGTTTTGTTCAACAATTTCAATATAACATTGACATAGTTCCAGATCGTACTTCACGTGCCAACATGAGGAAAAAGACCACTGGAAATTTTCGTGAATATGCTATTAGGTGGAGGGAGCAAGCTGCTAGGGTTAAGCCACCAATGAATGAGTCTAAAATGATTGATGTTTTTCTCCAAGCGCAAGAACCAAACTACTTTCATTATTTACTTTTCGTTGTTGGAAAAACATTCACCGAAGTTATTAAGATTGGTGAAATGGTGGAAAATGACATCAAGTCTGAAAAAATTGTAAGTCAAGTTGCCTTGAAAGCCACCACATAGGTGATTAAAAATGGATCAGGAAATCTTGAGGGAAAGAAAATGAATGAGGATATAGCAAATGTTGTGTCTGACACACAAAAAGGTCCAAAGGGTCCAGTTTATCAGTATGCACCACCTCAATTTCATCACTATCTCCCCATGAAAGACACACAATACTCTATTGTTCCACCTTAATATGTAGTCTATGGTGCACAACCATATCCATATCCACCAAACTATCCTCAATGGCGAGCGCCAAAATATCAAAATATTCATCTTTCTTCTCAAAATTTTTGTACACCTTATAATCCTCGTCCAAGAAAGGGATTTGATGGAGGTCAAAGACCTGTGAACAATTTCACACCAATTGGAGAGTCTTACATGAGTTTATTTGAGAAATTGAAACATTTGAATATGATAGAGCCTCCTCAAAATTTTGCAGATCCACGTTCAAAAGGTTTCAATCCTGTAGCACGATGTGCATACCATTCTGATCCCCTAGGGCACAGTACTGAAGATTGTCGAACTTTGAAGAGTGAGGTGGAAAAGATGATCCAAGCAAATATGATTGTGGTAAAAAATGATAATCCTCAAAATGTTACTCAGAATCCTCTACCAACACCTAATGATGTACACTTCATTGAGATGATGGGTGATGACAATTCTCTCAATTCTAAAGAAAAAATAATTGAAATTGGTAGAGCTTTTACGAAGGATAACGTATAAAGAAGTGGTGGCTAAGAAGTCAAGTTTGGTGATTAAGAGACACTCTTCTTTTCTCTAAAAAGAGTGTATGGATAGTTTATTTTGTCATCATTTCTACTATGCAATTATTTTTTATTTTATTTTAGTAAGTCAGACCTTTCTATCACTTCTCTTAAGTGTTTGTTTGTTGAGTCTTGTCATAGTTTGGGTTATTATAGAGTTGTAACCTAAAATTTAGTTTGTTGTCTTGTTACCAAGTCCTTTTATCTTAATATAATATTTGTCTTGTGTCACTTTGATCTGCTCTATTTGGCTTTTTTATATGCATATCTTTTCAATTCAATTTTTGTGACACGATATGCAAGAAGATTTGGTCAGATATTAAGGTTATATCTAGTCATGTAATGAATACACCAAAGAAGTAAAAAAAAAAAGAACGAGGAAATGAATAAAGGACTTAAACACCTTGATACGTCTTTTAATATAGAAAATGGTTAAAAGAATAAATTTCATTTAAATTAACGTATGCCATTTGTTGTCAAGAAGGTATTGCTCAAATAGAGATTTCAAGTTGACAAATATTGAACAAAAACGATAAACATATCCATCAATGCATACGTTGCAAATAGATAATGTATGATTTTCACTTCATATCTTAAAGGGCATGCTTGTATTTGGCATTTGTAATAATTGATATGATGAAGACATTTCATTCTATTATCCAAACACCGTGTAATCCTTTGCTACCCCTTTTGAGCCTTAATTTTATTTTCTTTCATACCCCTCTTTTGGAATCAAAATACAGTCAAAAAAGAAAGAAAAAAAAAAGAATCACAAATTCAAAAGAAAAAAAAAGACAAGTCACAAAAAATAAGAGTCAAGAAAAAAAAAGTGAAAAAAAAGTTGAAAAATCAATAACAACAAAAGAACAAATTTCCTGAACTACGTTTGACATGATTCTTTCTTTGACAAGATACGTAGGCAGCCTTATTTTGAGGTTCGGTCCAACCAAGAAAAAAGTCTAGAAAGTCCTCATCACAAAAACTGAGGCAAAAATAATAATAATAAATTATTATTTTTATTATTTTATTTTATTTTATTTTTGCAAAAAAAACACGAGTCGATTCCAAAAGATGTAAGTCTTAACCCTGTTACCACAGTATCTTTGAGCTTTCATGCTGATAATTTCTTTGTAACCCTGTCAAAAAGCCACGTTACAGTCCAAATAAAAACCTTCTGATCAATTTTTAACAATGACAAGTAAAGCAAGCTTTCAGTGTTGATTATCATACAAGGAAAAATGTCATGCCACTCGCATAAGGAGTGAAAAAAGAGGGAATCTTATAGATGAAAATCATCGAAAGCACTGTAAGAGATCATTTGAGTTGAGAGAAAGCGAAAAATGAGAGAGTCTTAGTGAAAACTCTCAGGGAACCGTAAGACGATAGTGAGTGAGAGATAATTAAAAAAAAAGAGACTTGTTAGTGAAAACCTTTCGAGGCACCACAAGTCAAGTGTTAGTCATAAATCTAATGCAAAAGTTGGATTATAGAAGTCTGACTTCAAAGTTGAAAGTTTGACGAAGATGAAGTTTAGATTGATTGGACAGACTAGGCCATTTAATTCGAAATGCATGTCATGATCATTAGAATTGACCACCACTATAAATGTAGTCCATTTATTTTTATTTAATTATTTTTCTCAAAAGGGTCAAATATTATTTCTTCTTATTTTGTGTCGCTCAATTCGATCTTGAGTTAGTCTTCATTAACAAGCAGAAAATGATTTCAAAATTGCTACCATCTCTTCAATTGCACAAAACAAAGTTTGATCAGCACATCAATTGTGATTTGATCTAAGAAATAATGATATGCATAGTAACTTGTCAACAATTGACAATTTTTGAGATTTGATATGAATACAAGATTCAATTATTGTTGGAGGGTGGAAACAATATAACAAATCTGAAGGTGTTTTCAAGATTATCGAGGAGGGCTGACTAGCAAACGAAAACAGTCTGCCCAAACTGATATGGTTCAACATTGCAATAACAGGAGCAATCATCTTCAAAGTCAAGGCCACAAATCAACCACCAATTTAAAACTCACAATTTTTTTTATTTGAAATAAGAAGCTTTCTTGTTGAAATAAATATTGTTTCACAGGTTCAAATTGGATAACAGAGTTACGATAAAAACCTCTCACCATTTTTATTTTTATACTTGCACAAATAGTTATTCTTATCTGCTCCTAGGATAAAAACTTCCTAGTTTGAGACCGTTATTTTTTATTTCCTCCTAGGATAAACACTTCCTAGTCTGAGATTATTATTTTATTTTTCTCCTAGGATAAATACTTCCTAGTCTGAGATTGTTTTTTTTTTCTCCTAGGATAAATACTTCCTAGTCTGAGACGTTATTTATTTTTTCTTCTAGGATAACCACATCCTAGTCTGAGATCGTTATTTTTTATTTTCTCCTAGGATAAACACTTCATAGTCTGAGAGGTTTTTTTATTTTCTCCTACGATAAACACTTCCTAGTCTGAGACGTTATTTTTTTATTTTTTCCTAGGATAAATATTTCCTAGTCTGAGACCATTATTTCTATTTTCTCCTAGGATAAACACTTCCTACTCTGAGACCATTATTTTTTATTTTCTCCTAGGATAAACACTTCCGATGTTATTTTTTTATTTTCTCCTAGGATAAACACTTCCTAGTCTGAAACCATTATTTTTTATTTTCTCCTAGGATAAACACTTCCTACTCTGAGACCATTATTTTTTATTTTCTCCTAGGATAAACACTTCCTACTCTGAGACCATTATTTTTTATTTTCTCCTAGGATAAACACTTCCTAGTCAGAGACGTTATTTTTTATTTTCTCCTAGGATAAACACTTCCTAGTCAGAGACGTTATTTTTTATTTTCTCCTAGGATAAACACTTCCTAGTCTGAAACGTTATTTTCATTTTCTCCTAGGATAAACACTTCCTAGTCTGAAACGTTATTTTCATTTTCTCCTAGGATAAACACTTCCTCGATGTTATTTTTTTATTTTCTCCTAGGATAAACACTTCCTATTCTGAGACCGCTATTTTTCATTTTCTCCTAAGATAAACACTTTCTAGTCTTAGATCGTTATTTTTTAGTTTTCTCCTAGGATAAACACTTCCTAGTCTGAGATTGTTATTTTTCATTTTCTCTTGGGATAAACACTTCTTAGTCTGAGACCGTTATTTTTTATTTTTTATTTTCTCCTAGGATAAACTCCTAGTCTTAGACTTTTTTTTTTACTTTCTCCTAGGATAAACACTTCCTAGTCTGAGGCATTTATATTTTGTTTTCTCCTAGGATAAACACTTCCTAGTCTGGGTTTATTTTTGAAAATTTACATTTGCTAATAACATACAAAAATTTTCTAGTGAAAACTGGGGAATTTTTTTTGTTTATTTCTTTTGTTTGTGATTGGTTTTCAGGTTTGTTCAAGCGAAACATGGTATTTGAAATTCAAGAACAAAATTTCAACTTCTTTTCAGTAATAATCAATCCCCATGATAGCTAGAATCAGCTTCTTCAATGCATGTAGCAACCTGACCACCTGACACCTGCTTCTATTCAGTTACTGATCAGAAAACATGCAGTCATTCAAGAACATTTTCAAATTGTCATTTTTGAAGAGTGCCAAAAAACTCACTCTAAGTGGCAAGTCAAGCATCAAATCCATTCAAGATCAAGATACTCACCAAAATCAAGGTGATATCTCAAAGTCAAGACTCAAGTGAAGACTCAAGAGAAGCTTGATGTGAGGTCAAAATACATATTTTTATTCATTAATTGCCTCACATTTAGTATTTATATTTGTCCTTTATGAGCATAAATTTTATGGATTGTGCTAAATTGTGTATTTTATTTGTAGGATTAAATTGATGGAAAATTGGAGATGTTTGGAGCTAAAACGAATTAAAGATGAAAAGTTGAAGAAGGAAATCAAGCAGGCAGCTTAATGGAAATAAGTTAATATAATATTAATATAATTTATATGCAAATAAGGAAAGAAAAACTTACCTGCTGGTCCACGTATCAGGCAGCAACATCAAAAGTAGTTACACGCACAAAATTGGAAGCTACACGCGGAGAAAAAGGAATCCAATTCCTTTCGGGTTTTGATTTCCTAATTTGTTTGGACTCAATTATTTTATTTAGGGTTTTCTACATCTATAAATAGGGCATGGAAATAATTATTAAGCATATTTATTTTAATAAATTTTGATTGTGTTTTTTTGAGATAATGAGTAGCTAACTTT
>NW_006238981.1:1774344-1776369 GCF_000226075.1 Solanum tuberosum | reverse complement strand
TCATAGTTGGGTAAATATGTTGCATACGATCGTTTATATTTCTTTTCAAGAGGTATATTTGAACGTTATCAAAGCTGCATAGATAGGAGCTTGTACTTTTATTTCCTTTTTGACTATTAGCTTTCACTTTTTTTAGGTAAGGATAAGAGCCGCGACTTGGAGCCTCGATGGAACCTCACTTAACTTCCAACTCATCACCTCATCTCCGTGAACTACACGTGACCTAATTCTCTTATAACCCGGGATATGTAGGATGTCCAAAACCAGGACTAGGTTGCACAATTTCTTTTTTCCCGAATAAGAGTCCGATCAATATTTGTCGCGTTGTCTACTTCTTTGTCTGAAAACTCATCGTGTTTCCAGTCAAAGAGGGATAAACTGTAGACACGTAATTTTTGACCGAACTTAAGTTTTACACCATTTTTAGAGCTTAAATATTTTATAAAAATCTAAATTAAATATTTTGACTTTTATCTTATTTTATTAAGTTTATTTTAAAAGATTTGGAAACAACAAAAATAGAATCACATTTTTTGGTAAGTTTTATTTTTAATTTATTCAAAATGAAATAAAAAATTTCAAAAATATATGTTTTCTTTTAATTTTAGCTTTAATAAATAAACTACTGTTTCTTAATTATATTTTTTAATTAGCTATTTAACTTTTCTTATATTTCTATTAATTTAAAATAATTAATTAATATTTTTAATTAGTATATTTTATATTTATATATACCTACACATTAACCCCCACTACTCTTCCTATTTCCCACAACCCTCACCCCACTTTGCCATAATTCCTCACTCCACTCACTACACATATACTACACCACTACACTCATACACACGTACTACCCAACCCCTCTGCACACTCCTATATACTACATACACAACACACACACGACACAACACAGACACACATCACCACCCACACACCCACACTCCACTACATACTACTATACTATACATACACACAACACAAATAAAAAAACTCCTGGATATTACCAAAAACAAAAAAATACATATACCCATCTGCACGAAAAAGAAAACGAAGATCACTCTCACGTTATATATATATTTTTTTCACTCACGAACAAAGGTTGAGTTAGAGGTTTGCTTTTGTGGTTTCAAGTTCATGGTTTCCTATTAGGATTGCTTACTTTTCGTAAATTGATTTTCGCAAGAGGTACCCTTTCACATTTATTTTATTTTGATTTTCATGATTATATAATACTTAATTTCAATGTTATTAATTTGCTCAAATTTTATGTTTGTTTAACTTTTCCATTATAATAATGAAATATGTTAAACATGTTGTATCTTTAAATATAGAATAAGTTTCATATAGTATCATATTTTGGTCTCTATATCAAGTATCTGGTGATATCGTTCTTGCTCCTATTTTATCACACAAATTCATGTTTTGTTTCTTTTTATTTATTTTTAATATATTTATTTGTGAATCAAAGTATGGAAAAAATTATTTAAATAGTTTCATATGTTAGTTAATACAACCAAGTTATTTATCTAAATGGATAATTAAAATTTATATTATTTCAATGAGTTCATGTCGTATTAACATTGTGTTAATTTCAATTTTTTTGCAACCCTTCTAATATATTGTAATCCACATTTGGCTTCTCAAATATAAATGTCAGCGAGAACAAGAATTTAATTAGGTCACTAGATTAGATAATTAAATTAGAATAAAAAACTTAATTAGTATATCACTAGATTAGATAATTAAATTTGCGTAAATGACACGCCCCGAGCCTACACCCTGGACGTGGACGGCACTCGAGAACCATTGCTAGCTCCAAGCGAACCCTTGGCCTGGCTTACTTACTCAGCGGAAGACTTAAACACAAGAGATATAGCTCATGCAATAACTTAAAAGATAATAACTTAGCCTAAAATGGCAACTAAAGTCTTAAACATATACAGCTGAAATGAATAAGACTAAAGAACTAATACTATCAGTCTATGAAGCCTCTAAAATAAAGAGGGATGTCGGGACAAGACCCCC
>NW_006238981.1:1727132-1774300 GCF_000226075.1 Solanum tuberosum | reverse complement strand
AAAAGAGTCCTCCAGAATGCAAGGAGGCTCACCAACATACTCGGAGTGCTGATCCTAGTTACTTGTGTCTGCATTATAAGACGATGTAGGCCAACTGGCATCAGTACATTGAATGTACGAGTATGCGAGTTGGAAAGCTAAACAATACATAGGTTTGAAAAGATTCTGAAAGAAACACTTACCTTGGCTCTTCTCAACTCATGAATAACTTAACTCAAAATAAAGCAATGAACACATGCAATATATGAAAAGCTTTATGAAAACAGTAAAAGCAACTTAGTTCGTTAAAGAAAATGCAGTAACAAACTCAAATTTACTCATATATTAAAATAAGATAGTTTCTGTGGGAGATTCTCTAACTGACAACCACCATTATGAGCCTAAGTGGTGATACAACATTCTTACCATCACACTGCCAGACTGTCCTATACTTTGCCGTCATATAGAACTACTTAACTTAGTGGATTCACTAGCTTAACTTATGTGATCATCTAAAAAGTATGACCCATTAATACCCATGATGGCTACATGGTTTATGGAGACTTGAGTTAATATGAACTCGCATCCCCATATCGGTGCTCAATACTACTCCCAAAAATATACTTAGCTCATATGTTTTAAAAACAAACTTCTTTCTTTGGTCTGAGATAATTACTTAAAACTTAGCTTAAAGTTCTCTTGGAATCGATGTTCCCTTTTCTTGCTCAAATGTGAAAACATTTAAAAACTCTTTGGGAATACTTAGTTCCCTTATATCTTTTAGAGAAATGAACTCAACTCCTTACTCTTTGCTTAACTTGAAACTTAAGTCTTAAAACAAAGTTAAAACGTTTGTTAAAGACATTTGAAAACTTTAAAAACTTTGCTTTACTTACTTCTTAACTTCTAGACTTGACTCTTAACTTCTCTTGACTTTGATCCTAACTTTTCTTGAATTAGCTTATGGATTCAAGGTTCATGATCTCATGTTTATGGATGATTTAATGATGTTTATATGTACCGTAGAGTGTTGGAATCAACTAGAAAACATAGGTACATTACTAAGGAACAAGTACGAAAAGGTGGGGAACGAATGGAGAGAACTGGTGTCCCTGACGCTCTAAGAGGCGCGGGGCACCAGCCCTCAACATTCAGGGACTAGTATGGGGCGTGCTAGCTGGAGCGGTGCCCAAGGGTGAAGATTCAGAGACACTTTTGGGGCGCACTGGCTGGTGCGATGCCCCACCCGTATCCCCAGGTGTTTGACGACTTTTCTTCTCCGTATTTCATCCCTAAACCCTGTAAACTTCCATGGTTCCTTCCCCGAACACTTAGCATCATTTATACCCAAAATATATGATAGATTCAAACCGAAATTACACCTGGAAACATGAATCAAATCACAAGAAGCTTCAATCAACACAACCCACAAGTATTTAAGAAAACCTTCAACAATGTTCATCAAGAACTCAATTTCTAAACCTTCAAAGACTTAAATTTTCTGAAATAAAATTAGCGCGTGGGTGAACTAACCCAATGCTATGTGATCTCACATCCCTTGTAGGGATCACCCCGAAAAAATCCACAAGCTATCCTTGACGAAGTCGACGAATCTTGCTTCCTCTTCTCCTTTCTCTTCTTTTCTCTTTTCTCCAAGCCTTAGTGCGAACTCTAACTTTTCTAAACTGAAAAAAAATCTGGTTTAACCCCAATTAATCTCCTAAACACGAATTAGAATAATTAGGTAAGGAAAAGACTAAATTACCCTTCTAAAATCCAGATTAGACTTTCCTTAATCCAATAGCCCAACTTCCAGAGGGAATAACTTACTCATATGAACTCTGAATCGCGCAAACTTGGCGGCTTTGGAAAGATCACTCAAAGTGCTTTCCAACCATATCTGAAAGTACACCTAAATCATCCTGAGCTAGGAGTTATGGCCGTTTGAAGTTGACCAAAACTCAACTTTTCCTAATTTAAACAAATTTCCAGATTTTCATTCTTTCCAAAAATGACTATTTCCAATTATTAGCTTCTTCCTAGTTATTTCAAATTGTGAGATGTTACAGTAAATAACTCAATCAGTGAGCCACTTTAAAACCAATTTGTTTAAAATTAGGTAACGAATTTTATTTACTAATTAGAAGAGGTATGGGGTTTGATTAATAATAATTAAGAAAATATTGGTCAACATTATATACATAGCTTTTGGATGCTCCGTTTACTATTTTACTAAGGTTTTATTTTATTATTGATTGATAGATTTATTTCTAATGAAATCGGTCTAGATCACTATTTTGGTTAAGTAACACTTTGGGTAGGTAAACATTAAAATATGTTCTGTTAACATTAGATGGACTTTTAGACACATTAACAATGTTTGTTTTGATTAAGAATGTGGTTACACATATTTTTGAGACATTAAAAAAAAACTCAAGCATGCGGTGACGTACCTTGTCCAATAATATAATCGACTTTCATTATTTTAAAATAGAGACTCATAGACAACATTATTAAATGTAATGCGAAGAAGGCAGTTATGCCTCTAAATGTGAAGACCAAGAATGCAGTTACACATCTAGGTTGAGACCAAATAAAAGTTCATCAATAAAAATGCGAACAAGTCATGGCCTGAAATAATATATCCAAAAATATTTTAAATAAGTATAAGTCAATAAAAGCGACCGTGCTAGAACCACGGGACTCGAGGGATGCTTAATACCTTCCCCTCGGTCAATAAAATTCCTCACCTGAATTTCTAGTTCGCAAACCATATTAAAGAACCATTTCCTTTTGGTTAGGGATTAAAAAAGAAAAGGTGACTTGGAACACCATAACTCAATTCCAAGTGGCGACTCTGAGAAAAATTAAATAATCCCTTAATCAATACGTCACTTAAATTGGAAAAACCCTTCCGCCTCCGTGCGCGAAAAAGAGTGGTGACACTCCCACCAAAGGGTTAGTGTGGGTGCCAATCACGACGGTCTGAGTCGTGACAAAGTTGGTATCATAGCCCTAGGTTCGTTGATCTCGATGTACCAAAATGAGTATAGTAGAGTCTTGTGGAACGGTACAGATATGTCTATACTTTTCTTCGAGATGCTATAGGACTTTGGGAAATCTCTTTGCTTTCTATTGTCTCCTTTCTTGCTATAACTTGGTTTCAATTGATATCTAATCTCCTTCACTCTTCTATCCATAGAAGGTTAACACTAGGTTCAACGGTGTCAGGCTAGTAGCTCCCATTAATGAGCCAGCTGAGGAGTTTGTAGCAAGAGGTCACGATCGATGCAGGGCTAGAGGAAGAGAAAGGGGTAGAGGCCGAGGAAGGGTAGCACCTACTAAGGATGAAGCTCTGGTTGAGAATGCTCCCAGAAATGAGATTCCTTCTGTACAATATGAAGATATAGAGGAAAATGTTGACGTTGAGAACGATGAGGGTGTTGGACAAGAGGAAGAGGTGCAGGCTGAGACTACATGTATTCCTCCCTTAGATCCAGTATTATCTCAACAGATTATGTCATTCCTAAAAGGATTGGATGGTCGTGGAGTTCTTCCATCAGTTCAAGCAACTCAAGCTCCCGCCAATCGCCCTGTTGCTATCACTGCTCCTATGGTGGGTGGAACTGTAGGTACTGATGTCTTCTTCCATCCGTTATTGGGTCCCGTAATGACTAGTAATGAGCATGAGATGTTGACTAATTCTTGAAATTGAAACCACCTGTGTTCCATGGTTCCGAGAGTGAGGACGCCTATGAGTTCATTCAAGATTATTATGAGAGGCTTCATAAGTTGGGAATTTACCATCAGCATGGAGTAGAGTGTGTGACTTTTCAACTATAAGGTTAGGCTAATCAGTGGTTGAGAGCTTATGTGGAATGCATATCTTCAGCTTTACCCCCACTCACTTGGACCCAATTTTATGCTCTGTTCTTGGAGAAGTATGTGCCCCGGACTTTGAGAGATCGTAAGAAGGATGAGTTCATGGCTTTGGAGCAAGGTTGTATGTCTGTGGCTGCTTATGAGGCTAAGTTCCATGCTTTGTCTAGATGTGATATGCAATTGGTGACTACTGAGGAAGAGAGGATCCGTCTATTTGTTAAGAGACTAAATTCTGAGTTGCAGGTATTGTTTATTCATATGGCCTCTGCAGAAAAAAGCTTCAATGAGGTGACTGATTTTGTGAAAAAGGAAGAAGAAGTTAGATGGGCAGGCTAAGGCTTTGGCTAAGAAAGCTAAGAATACAGGTAATTCAGGGTTCTTACTCCAGAGGTTCAGGGAGGCCGACACTTGCAGCCCGGCCAATTCAGTCCGCTATGCTTGCTTACACAAGTAATTACTTGGGAACTTCACCTCAGAATTTGATTCAAGATAGCCTGGGAGCCGCACCTTCGGCGGGGAGCAGGACATCTTTTGATCACACTTGTTATAATTATGGAGATCCTGGGCATATGAGGAGAGATTGTCCCCAACCGTGCATGTTGGATTCAACATCGTAGAAGACTAGAGCAGTGGTACTCGCGTGCAATGGTAATAATGGCAGAGGACATCTACAAGGTGGGCGAGGAGGAAATCAGCGAGGTCGTGGAGGTAAGGGAAATGGTAACGCAGACAGAGGTATAGTGCAGCCAGACACGGAAGTTGCCCGTCAAGATGACAGGGCTCAGTGTTACGTCTTTCCAGGCAAGAGCGAGACAGAGTCTTCAAATGCAATGATCACATGTACTATTCTTGTCTGGATGGCTAATGTGTTATTTTATTCGGATTCTACTTATTCCTATGTGTCCATTCCATTTGACTTGTGATTTGGTATGATTTGTGATGTACTCAATGCCCCTATCCATGTTTCTACCCCAGTTGGAGAGTCTGTCATAGTCACCCATGTCTATCGTGCTTGTCCTATCTTGTTTATGGGTTTTCAGATTTGGGCTAATTTGGTGATTTTCGATATGACTGACTTTGATATAATCTTAGGCATGACTTGGTTGTCCCCTTATCATGCTGTGCTTAATTGTAATACTAAGTCTGTGACTCTAGAGATCTCCAGTAGGGAAGATTAGAGTGGGAAGGGGTGTGCAAGCCTAAGCTAGCTAAGATCATATCCTCCGTTTGGGCTAGGAAACTTGTGAGGCAGGGTTGTTTGGCTTATTTGGCTCTTATTCGGGATGTTGAGGTTGAGTCTCCCTCTACCGAGTCCATTCCTGTGGTGTCAGAATTTAGAGAAGTGTTTCCTATTGATTTATCTGGTATGCCTCCGGATAGAGATATAGATTTCTACATTGATTTGGAACCGGGTACCCGCCCCATTTCCATTCTTCCATATCGCATGGCCACGGTAGAGTTGAGAGAGCTTGAGGCTCAAATCCAAGAACTTCTTAATAAGGGTTTCATTCGTCCTAGTGCTTCTCCGTGGGGTGCTCCTGTCTTGTTTGTTAAGAAAAAGGATGGTAGTATGAGGATGTGTATAGATTACCAACAATTGAATAAGGTCACCATTTGGAACAAGTCCCCATTGCCTTAGATAGATTATATTTTCGACCAATTACAAGGTGTGTCAGTTTTCTCTAAGATTGATCTAAGGTATGGTCATCATCAGCTAAAGATTAGGCCGGAGGATGTGCCCAAGACGGAATTTAGGACACGCTATGGGCACTATGAGTTTCTAGTAATGTCATTTGGGTTGACAAATGCCCTTGCAACTTTCATGAGTTTGATGAATGGTGTGTTCAAACTATTTCTCAATTATTTTGTTATAGTATTTATTGATGATATTCTGGTTTATTCAAAGAGTAAGAAAGAGCATGCCGACCATCTTCATATTTTTCTAGGTGTTCTTGGGAAACAAAAGTTGTATGCGAAATTTTCTAAGTGTGACTATTGGTTGAATTCAATTGCCTTTTTGGGGCATGTAGTTTCCAAAGAAAGGGTAATGGTAGATCCCTAAAATATTAAAGCGGTTAAGAATTGGGTTCAACCTAGCTCTGTGACTGAAGTTAGGAGTTTTGTGGGGCTCGCTAGCTACTATCGTCGATTTGTGAAGAACTTTGCTTCTATTGCCACATCTGACAAGGTTGAACAAAAAGGAGGTACCTTTTGAATGGACCGAAAAGTGTGAAGAGAGCTTTCAAAAGCTCAAGACTCTCTTGACCACATCACCTATTCTAGCACTATCGGTGGAAGGTAAGGATTTTATTGTATATTGTGATGCTTTAAATTTGGGTTTGGGTGCTGTGTTAATGCAGGATAAGAATGTTATAGCTTATGCATTGCGACAATTGCAGGTGCATCTTACCCAACACACGATTTTGAGTTTGAGACATCGAAGGTGGATGGAGTTACTCAAGGTTTATGATGTAACCATCTAGTATTATCCGGGAAAGGCTAATGTAGTGGCAGATCCACTAAGTCAGAAGGCAGTGAGTATGGGTAGTCTAGCTTGCTAGCATGTATCCAAACGACCTTTGGCTAAGGAAACTCAAAACTTACAGTCTAAGTTCATGTAGTTGGGCATCTTAGAGAAAGGTGGGGTGTTAGCTAGCATTGAGGTGACGGCCACGTTCATTGAGAAGATCAAGGCCAAACAGTTTGAGGATGGCAGTTTGAATGAGCATAGAAAGAAGACAGTGTATGGTAAGGCACAAGAGATCACTCTTGATGCGGGGGGGGGGGGGGGTGTGTGCTCAGTTTTAAAGGAAGAATTTGTGTGCCTCGAGTAGTTGACTTGATTCATAAATTGTTGACAGAATCCCATGGTTAGCGATATCCCATTCATCTGGGTGTAACCAAGATTTACCGAGATTTGAAGCGACTTTATTGGTTGCCTGGCATGAAGAAAGATATAGCAGAGTTTATGGCTAAGTGTCAAAATTGCCAACAAGTTAAATATATTCATCAAAGGCCTGCAGGTTTGCTTTAGAGAATGCCAATTCCAAAATGGAAGTAGGAAAGGATAGCTCTGGATTTCGTGGTTGGTCTTCCTAAGACTTTGGGAAAGTTTGATTCTCTTTGGGTAGTGGTTGACATATTGACTAAGTCAACCTATTTTATTCCGTTCAGAATAGATTATAATGCTCAACAGTTGGTTAAAGTTTATGTAAAAGAGATAGTAAGGCTGCACGGGGTGCCCCTTTCTATCATCTCAGACCGTGGTACGCAATTCATATCCAAGTTGGAGAAACAATATGATGAATTGGGCACACAACTCACTTTTAGCACAACTTTCCATCCACAAACGGATAGACAGTCAGAAATGACTATTCAAGTATTAGAAGACATGTTGAGGGAATGTGTGATTGACTTTGGAGGGAATTGTGATAAGTTCCTACCGTTGTGTGAGTTCTTCTATAATAATAGTTATCACTCCAGCATAAATATGGCACCGTTTGAGGCATTCTATGTGAGGGGATGTAGTCACCCATAGGATGATTTGAGGCTGGAGATGTGAAGCCTTTGGGGGTTGATTTAGTGAAGGATGCTCAAGATAAAGTGAGGAGTATTCAAGCTAAGCTTTTAGCAGCCCAGAGTAGACAGAAAAGTATGTGGACCATAAGGTAAGAGACATGACATTTCAGACTGGTGAGAAGGTTCTTCTTAAGGTATCACCTATGAAAGGGGTGATGAGATTTGGCAAGAAGGGCAAACTTTGTCCTCATTACATTGGTCTGTTTGAGATTCTTAACTGTTTAGGGCCAGTGGCGTATAGATTGGATTTACCACCTAGCCTATCGAGAGTTCATCCAGTATTTCATGTGTCCATGTTGAATAGATACCATGGTGATGGGGATTACACCATAAAGTGGGATTCAGTGTTATTAGACAAAAGACCTCCAATATGAGGAGGAACCGATTGCAATTCTAGATCGTGATGTCCGTAAGCTAAGGACCAAAGAGATTAAGTCCGTGAAATTTTAATGGAAGCATCGTCCAGTTGAGGAAGTTACTTGGGAAACCAAGAAGGACATACGAGACAAGTATCCCTAGTTATTCATCGATTTAGGTACTACTCTACCCTTAATTTAGCCCATTTTCCTAAGTTTGTCACTTGGGGACGAGTGGTGGGTAAATTTGTATCTATTATAACGACATGTTCCCATCATTATGGAAAAACCATCGGGGAAAATTTTTGGGCCGGAAAACTTTTTGGTAGTAGCTTGGGATTTCCTAGCCTAGTCCAATTTTGGACGAAATCGGAGTCATGTGGGTCTAGGTAAATCTGGTAATTATTGGGAGATTTAATAAGGAATTTTATTTCATGAGTGGATAGCTAAGACGTTAAGGAACCCGTACAACTTTATGGAATTGAGTTCGGGTGAGTAGAACTCCCGAAACCGATCTTAGCATGAACGGGTAGTTTCTGAGTGTCATGGATTGAAGGTGTGTTGTGAAATGGGAGTTTGAAACTCTTAAATTGACTCTCTGTTTCCGTGCAAGCCGCTAGACAGAGATTATTCCCGCCAAGGTGGGGGCCCTGTGACGGGATGGTGGCCGCCATAGAGGGCCAGTTGCGAATTAAATTGGAAATAAACCCCCAAAACATCATTATTCTGCATACTTCATTCTTAAGAGTTAGGAGACGAACTAGGGCGACTTCTTGACAGTTTTTCACCATTTTTGAAGCTAAATGTAAGGTTTTTACTCCCCGAATCCATTTTTCGATTCGTGGAATGTAAATTCATGGCTAATTATTATTAGGGGAGGATTTTGGAACTGATTTGGATGGTGGGAAAAATCCCTAGCTGCATATTAGGATCATGGGTTTGGCCTAGGGTTGATGATTTTGATTGTAATCCGGGTAATTAGTCCTTGTTTATTGATCCTTGCGTTATATTGATTGTTTGTAGACCAAGAACAAGCGAAAAGAATCCGGAAAGGGAAGAATCAAGTATCTTAGGAGGGTTCAATCTTTGTTCGAGGTAGGTGATGGTGTGATTTCAAGTTGGTGTGATGTATGTTAGTAATTACTTATTTTTAATGCATGTATGTATGCGAATATTGCACTATTTATCACCAAATGCGAATAAGTATAAACAAATGATTATATGCCATGAATCAACACTTGATAGCATGATTATGAGAATGTACATTATGATTGTGATTGTGGCTTGTTGAATGGATCGGGTGTTAAGTTTCAACACACAAACTTGGATCAGGTGCCACGTTCCAGCGCATATATGGGATCGGGTTTCACGTCCGTCACACTAACTTGGATCAGATACCACGTTTCGGTACTCTAACATTTTGGGTGTGGGTTCCATGAGAGGACCATTAACTTGTCATATAGATGTATTATTGAGAATATGGTATTGTTCGTTGATCCTTATATGATGACTTACATTGTATATGTTCGGAATATGACTGTTTATTATTTTGTGGTTACTTGTATATGTTTCACTTATTGGAATAGCCGCGTGATCCTACCAGTACACTGTGGTTGTGTACTGATACTGTACTTGCTCTTTCTTTGTTGAGTACAATGCATCTTCAGGAAACTACTGACATACCTCATTTAGAAGACCAGTGACCGATTCGAATTCAAGGGTGAGCCAGTTCTTCCAAGCTACCATGAATTCTCCTTTTTCTTAGTCCATCTTATTCGGACTTTGATTAGTTTTTTAGAAATTCATATGTTTAATTGGGTTGTACCCATTTTCTGTAGACTTATGGTTCCTTGTTAGAGTTTTGGTACATTGACTTTCAGGTTCTAGGGAATGTCTCCGCAATGTTTGTTAGTCGTTGTTAGGTCTTTTGGAGTTTATGGGAATTCTACTTTAATTCTGCATTTAAACTCGCTTCCGTATCTTCAAAAGCTTTAGTTTTTGGTTGAGATGTTTAGTTCTTGGGTTAGCTGATTAGTATTAATGGTTCTCCCACCGGAGGGTTACTGTGGGTGCCAATCACGACGGTCTAGGTCATGACACTTTGAACGCCAAGTATTGCTTTGAATAAAATATAAACCAGGCCTGCAAGTGTTAGGATATTTATGAAAAGATGCAACAAAAGTAGTATAAGTAAGATAATATATGTACTTAGTAACTATCATAGGCTGATTTACATAGAATTAGATAACAATATCATAAGAACAGTTCATAAGTTTAATTCATTACATGTCATGAACTGAAATTGAACTATGATGGTGCTTGCCATAAACCTCATGTAGGCAAGTCAAAACCCAACTTCGAGCAATGAATATACCAAAAGATACAACTACGCGGAAGCAATACAAAGAAGAAGAGAGGTCTGTAGCATAAATATGTATAAAATAATACAAAATATATAAAAAAAATATGCATATCTTTTTTTGAGATAGACGCTATCGAAAGGATGAAATAAAAAGTTATCGAAAGGATGAAATAACAAGTTATATTAAGATAATTTTTTTTAAAATATGCACATATTTTTTTGTAGAGTTAAAAAAAAACTCCTTGAATTTAAGAGAGAAATTTTTAATTAAAAAAAATATGAAGGAAAATGTTCTTTAATGAAAATAGAGTCTACCCACTTTTTTGTCTAAATCCAATTAAAATGTTATCTCAAGGTAAATAATAATGATAATTAGATCTGTTCTTATTTCGCTCTTTCTCTTTCCTTTCCGTTACCCTAATTTGTGCTACCTTCACCATCCAAATATTTTTTCTTAAAATGATAGAAAGATTATTTAAATTCAACGATCTACATCTTCAAATATTATTTTTGATAGATTCAATTAATTTTCTCTTTTGCCTTTATGTCACTCAGCCAATTGAAAAGGATCATTTTTTTCGTTATATATATCTATATCTATCTATATTCTATATTAACTTAAAAGCATGAACTCCTAACTTGAATGTTAAATTACTATAATATCCCAAACTTAGGTTGTGACTTTTTCGATAAGTTGTGACTTTTTCGATAAGTTGTGACTTTTTTCAAAGTGTTGTGATTTTTTGATGAGTTTTGACTTTTCCAATGAGTTGTGACTTTTTTAATAAGTTGTGACTTTCCAAAGGGTTGTGACTTCTTGGAAAGGTCGTGACTTTTCAAATAAGACACAAAAAAAACACTTGTTCATACTACCCTTTATTACTATAAATAGAGGGGATTCCTCTTATTTTTCAACCACAATTTTTTTTAATCTTCTACTCTTCTTCTTCTTGCATTTCAAAAAATTTCGTGTGATTTAATATTTTCATTCTTTAGTTATAAAGTATTATATATGTTAGGAATACCACAATACATTATTCTTTCTATTTTACATTTTTTAGTTATAATATTATGAATTCTCATAGTTATTACATTAATTATGTCTATCTTTCATCTTTCCTTATATTACCTTTTGACCAATAATTTTTCATATTATTATACCACTCTTATATATGTGATAACACGGAGTTGTTATTTTTCCTTGCATGAGTCATGCTTGGTTGAATAAATTGAAAATCGTTTACAAGCATATGAACTATATCTTTGTTAGGTGGAAGATAAACAGGTGATTACTTATATGATTTCACAGATAGAATATTTTATTTAATTTTAATTTTTAGTTTTTCCAGTAAAAAAAAATGGAAGCCTTTCTCAGTTATCTATGGACAGTTAGATAACTATCTTTGATTTATGTACACGGTCAATCAACAAGTCAAATATGAGAGCCAACAACAAGAACGCCATCTATTATGTTATAAATGATAAAATAAAAATTAATATACAAAAAATAGTTCTAAAAATAAAATGTAGTTGTTCTTTCCACTCTTCATATGCCATCTAAACAGTTTAACATGGAATACACGTGCAAAGCACATCTGGTTAGATGACAAGAAAAATACACAACAAATATCGTCTATAATGTAATATTAGTGAGATACGACTAATTACATGATTGAGCCTCATCAAATTGAAATAAATATATACATTATTGCATTTAACTAATAAAAATTTTCATCGACCATCTTTATAGGTTTGCATGAATAAGCGATATATATGACCACATTGAACATTCACAAAAGAATCTGCAATATTATTTTATCCAGAGTTGATTATTCAAATCTTCGCTTAAATAAGCAATACTATTTAGTATAACATATATTTTCTGAATTGGTAATCACGTGCAACGCACGTGCTGAAAAACTAGTTCTACAAAAAGATCAAATGTAAAACACATATGTAAGTTTGATTAAATAGTTAAAATTAACATAAAATGATGTCCCTTCAAGAATACTTGATAAAACTGAAATGACATATATAGTAACATAAAAAATTATATCCCCCTTTGAATTATCATAAACATCTATGTGGAGGAAGCTAATCGAGTATATGACATATACGTATAGCAAGAACAAAAATAAAGAATCTTATTTTTTATTTTATAAACACGCAAAACTCATTTATAACTAGAATAATCACATAAACAAGTATAGAAATAGTGTTATGATCACAAGGAAAAGACAAATTCAAGATGTATTAGACAAAAGATGAACCGAATAAGCGATAAATATTAAAACTAGAAGAAGCATCATATCAATTAAATCTCTTTTGAAAAGAAAATCACATAAAATGTATTTATAGAACCAAAAGTTATAAATTCAATAGATAAATTTATAGAAATGTCACCATTATAGTCATAAGACTTCAGCAAATCAACCATTTCAATATCATTCTCTTTGACATGATCAACTAACATCACGCGAACTTCATCCATCATATCATAACAAGTAGTTGTCAATGAACTATTTCCTTCAACGATTTGAGAGGATGAGATACAAAAATTGATTTGTTATATAGAAGACTAAGTCTAACGGAGAAACACTTCACCCTTTTGGTCGGCGTTATATAGTACTTACCCTGGTCAATGAGTACATTTAAATAGTGATTTTAATCCCTATGTTATATATTTATTCCACGTTTGGTCCCTCCATAATTTGATAAAGCATAATTAACCTTCAATTAATTGTGCAATTTTGATCCTTCACACTAACAAAAATTAAAAATTTAATACAGTCATTTATTTTAAAAATATAACGACTTAATTCAACCAAAAAATTTAAAATAATACAGTTATAAAAGTCATTTGAAAATATTAACCCACGACTTCTAAACAAGAAGATGACGACGAAAATTGACATATGGTCGTTTAAGCATTTATAGTTAGTTCATATTTTTATTTTTTAAATTATTTTATTTATTTATTTATTTATTATGTTAACATTTTAACTTCCATTAATTTGATATATTTATATTAATTGAAGGCTAATGATGCATAGCAGAATCATACATGGGTCAAAACTGAAATATACATATAACTCATGGATCAAAATAAGTATTTGTAGTACAAATAATTTTTATTTGACCTATGTATTTATTGTTTTCTTTCTTTAGGCAAGACAAACGTATAATTTTGTTTTTTTTCCTTTCACGGGTTTAGTATGAAGGGCGATGTTTTCTTGACAAATATTATTTTTCACTGTTAAGTTTCTTAAACACAATATCCAAGGAAACATTGTTAATTATAAGAAAAAATCACTTTTGTACGATCCAAAATTTCAAATATCATGGTCATGCCTATTCTAATTCACCAATAAGTAAGCCAACCCTCCATCCAAAAGAAAACTAAAATGAGGCGCGGAAGTAATTAAATAACGCATAATTTAAAATCATAACCCCATCTTTTAAATATAGAAAAAAATGTGTTAAGTAACAAAACACACCAAAAATAAGTGTCACCAATACAAAAACATATAATTGAATACAATCATCTCAAAATTATAATTTTTTTTGAAATAATAAAGTCATGAAATTAAATATATATGAAGTATGACATAACTTTGAACGCCAAATAACTCACAAAAGCTTAGAAATAAGTATTGCTTTGAATTATATACTAGGCCTGCAAGTGTTAGGATATTCAAACGACCATAACTTTCAGTAAAGAAAGATTAGGTGGCCCATAAGATATCAAATGAAAGGTCTTTGAATCCTCTTTCCAACGCCACTGAGTTTTCAATGTTTCGAGTTTGGATGAGGGAGATATGCCCGTTTGAAATCAGTCTGTCCAGTTAAAGAAATTTTACCCGAATTAGTGAGGGGTATTTTGGTCTTTTCCTTATCCCATCAGCTTAAAAAGATTTTGTATTATTTTGGGGTCAAATATGATTTGGATCAGTTTTACAAATCCTAAATTACGCTTAGGGTTTTAGAAGAGAGTTCAAAAAGAGAAAAGAGGAGAAAAGGAAGTACGATCGAGGTTTCTTGCGAATCGAGGTTTTGTTTCGCCAAATCAATGTATGTAAGTTTTCATAGTGTTGGGTTCGTTCACCCACACGTCAATTATTATTTACATATTCGAATTTCATCCATAAGATTCGGAATGTTGAGTTCTTGATAAGTATTCTTGAAGTTTTGCTTTCGTTCTTGAATAAGAATGGGTTTGATGAGTTTTTGAGTTTGAGGGCTGTTTTTGAATAGATTTTCATGTACTTATGTTGGGTATTCGAATCTATGTGAGTTTGAAAGAAACCATTCGATTCTAGGTGAATTAGGGTCAGAAAACGAGAAAGAAAATTCGTCTGGATTTCTGGGCAGGGGTTGGCGCGACGCGCCAACAGTGCACCATGAATTGTCTTCTGTAGTTTAGGGGTTGGCACCCCGCGCCACTCAGTGCATTAGGGTCTCCTACCACCATCCATTCTTCATTCGTTTGGCCCGTCAGAGTTCTTTTAAAGGATAGCTTCACTCCTTTCTTATTCTAACTACTCTAAACTACATCTAAGCATCAAGATATCATTCATAATCTTGAATTCATAATTCAAATTCAAGGTAGAGTAAAGAGTCAAGTCTTGAGAGTTCTTTCGAGTCATTTAGAGAAGTCTTTTACAATCTTTTAAAACTTGTTTTAAGACATGGGTACTTGAGTTTGAGGATGAGGAGAGTTAAGTTTTTTTTTTTCAAAATGACATATGGGAACAAAGTATTCCTAAGAGTAAATGTTTCTACATTTAAAATGAGAGGAAACACCGATTTCCAAAGGAGTTCAGGAGGAGTTTTGAGTACTATTTTTTTTAGGAGAAATCTTTTGAGTAATAATCTCAAAGTTGAGGATGAGTAAATGTTTTTAAGCATATGAGCTAATTTATATTTTGGGAGTAGTATTGAGCACCGATATAGGGACGAGTTTAGATAACTCAAAGTCCTCATACACCATGTAGCCAACGTAGGTAGAAAGGGTCATACTTTTTAGATGATTCCTTATTGATTTTTAGCATAACTTAGTGGATTCACTTAGTTGAGGAGATCTGACACGGTATAAGACAGTTGTGACAGCATGGATGAGGCGTTGTATCATCACATAACTCATAGTGATGGTTGTCGATAAGAGAATATCCCAAACAGAGTTATTTTGTATCTTTACATACAAATTGAGTTATTATTGTATTTTTAAATACATTGAGTTGTTATCTACTATTTTAAATGCTTTATATAAACTACACTTTTATTGTTATTTTATACTGCATTAAGTTGAGTATCAATGAGTTGAGGTTGAGTTAAGTAGAGTAGAGTCGAGGTGAGTATGTTTCATTCTTTCCAAGTTCAAGCTTTATGTTATTTCCAATTTTCCCTTTGCATGCTCATACATTCAATATACTGATGCCATTTGGCTTGCATCGTTACATGATGCAGATACAGGAGATCAAGGTCATCAACAGGCAATTCGTGGGTACCAGTTGCAGTTTTAGAGTTGTTTGGTGAGCTTCCTTTCTTCTGAAGGATCCCTCATTTATGTTTTATCATTTCAGTTTTGTTATTAGGATGTCGTGGGTCTTGTACCGACATCCATCTCAGTTAGTAGAGGCTTCATAGATAGACAATAGTAGTTCATGAGTCTTTTTTATTTTCAGTTGTTAATGTTCAAGACTTAAGTTTCCACTTTGGCTAGTGAATGTTTTACATAAAATATTCTGAGTATCTATTTTGAGATATTGAGTTAAAACTTTACTTTTAAAGTTCTTTTAGTGCTGATTAAGTCTTCCGCTGAGAGTTGAGCCAGGCCAAGGGTTTGCTTGGGGCCACTAATGGTTCTCGAGTGCTAGTCGCGTCTAGGGTGTAGGCTCGGGGCGTGATAAACTTGGTATCTGAGCACAGAGTTCAAGAGTCCTAGGGTGTCTATAAAGTCGTGCCTTTAGAGTCCTAGTTATCGGTGTGAAGCGCGCCACATCTATAATTAGGAGGCTGTGACATTTAAGAACTATCTCACTTCTTTCATACTCTTTTCGTGCAATAGAGTTCAACTCCATAAAGTCTCTTTATAATTCGTGCTTACTCATATCTTTAGATCATGCCTCCATGTAGAGCTGTCTGAGGTCGTCCTGCTAGAAGAAATACTGATCCTCAGGATCAAGGGGTACCCAATGCACCAAAAGTGCGACCCCAAGGCGAGGTCGCTAATGTTGAGTTCCGGGATGTTATCCGGATGTTGAGTGAAGTTGTGACCAACCAAGCTGGACAACAAAGAGGGAATCGACATGATGTGGCTGATACATCCAGAATCCGTGAGTTCTTAAGGATGAATCCTTCAGACTTCACCAGTTCAAGAGTCACTGAGGATCCGAAAAACTTTGTGGAAGAGTTGTAGAAGCTTTTTGAGGTTATGCATGTTGCTGATGCTGAGCGAGTGGAACTAACTGCATACCAACTGAATGGTGTTGCTAGAGTATGGTACGACCAATGGAAGAAGAGTAGAGCTGAGGGTGTATCAATTGTGAGTTGGGCTGTGTTCGAAGAGGCCTTCATGAGGCATTTCTTTTCCCATGAACTGAGAGGCAAAGGTAAGAGAATTTCCTCACTCTTAAGCAGGAATCCATGAGTGTGCATGAGTATAGCCTCAAGTTCACTCAACTGTCCCGCTATGCTCCAGAGATGGTTGCTGATATGAGGAGCAGGATGAGCTTGTTTGTGTTTGGGTTGTCTCATCTGTCAAGCAAAAAGGGTAAGGCTGCGATGTGGATAGAGGACATGGAATAGAAAGGCTAATGATCCATGTGCAACAGGTTGAGGAAGATAAGTTGAGGGATATAGAAGAGTTCTGAAACAAGAGGGCAAAGAACAGAGGAAATGAGTCCAGGAAGTAGAAGAGTAATGCAAATCGGTTATCTTTTCAACGAAAGCCAAATAAACTTGCTCGATTGTTTGCAAGTGCACCTGTACCAACGAACATAGGTGAGTTCAAGAATCAAAATTCTCAGAACTTCAGAGCTAGACCTGCACAATCTCAAGGTAGTGTGGCACAAAGAGGTAATGGGATTCCTGCATGTGCTAAGTACGGTAGGAACCACCAAGGAGCGTGTCGTGATGGCTCTGCTGGTTGCTTCAAGTGTGGTCAGAATGGTCACTTCATGAGAGCGTGCCTAAAGAACATGCAAGGTAATAGCAATGGGGGCAATATATCACAATCTTCTTTAGTGGCTCCTCCAGACAGAGCTGCACCTTGAGGATCTACTTTAGAGACATGTGGATGAGCAAACCGTGTGTATGTGATCACCAGTCGTTAAGAACAAGAGAATTAACTAGATGTTGTCACTGGTATGATCAAAGTCTTTACTTTTGATGTTTATGCTTTACTTGATCCTGGTGCGAGTCTATCTTTTGTGACTCCATATATAACTATAAGGTTCAATATTATTCCCAAACAACTTCTTGAGCCCTTCAGTATTTCCACACCATTTGGCGAGTCTATTCTAGCTGAGAGAGTTTATCGTGATTGTACCATTTCTGTCAATCACAAGGACACCACTTAGATGTGGTAGAATTTGAAGTCATTCTAGGTATAGACCAGCTTCATGCCTGTTATGCCTCAGTTGATTGTAGAACTCGAGTAGTTAAGTTCCATTTTCCTAATGAGCTAGTTATTGAGTGGATGAGTAGTTCAACAGTGCCTAAGGGTCATTTTATTTCATACCTTAAGGCCAGAAAGTTTGTTTCCAAGGGGTGCATCTATCACTTAGTCTGAGTTAATGACTCTAGTGTTGAGACACCACCGATTCAGACAGTTCCAGTTGTGTGAGTTTCTAGAGGTGTTTCCAGATGATCTTCCCGGAGTCCATCATGAGAGAAAAATAGACTTCGGTATAGATATTCTTTGTAATACTCATCCTATCTCTATTCCACCATATAGAATGGCTCCTGCTGAGTTGAAAAAGTTAAAAGAGCAGTTGAAAGATCTTCTTGACAAAGGTTTCATTCGACCAAGTGTCTCACCTTGGGGCGCTCCGATCTTATTTGTGAGGAAAAAAGATGGTTCTCTTAGAATGTGTATAGATTACTGCCAATTGAACAAGGTTACTATAAATAATAAGTATCTCCTTCCGAGGATTGATGATCTTTTTGATCAACTTCAGGGTGCCACTTGTTTTTCTAAGATAGATCATAGATCTGGCTATCATCAGTTGAGAGTAAGAGAAAGTGACATCCCTAAGACAATTTTCAGGACCCGCTATGGTCATTATGTGTTTCTAGTCATGTCTTTTGGTTTGACTAATGCTCCTGCAATATTCATGGACCTTATGAGCAGAGTGTTTAAGCCGTATCTTGATATCTTTGCTATCATTTTTATTGATGACATTTTGATTTATTCGTGGAATGAGGAGGATCATGCTAATCATCTCAAAGTAGTTCTTAAAACTCTAAATGATAAGGAGTTGTATGCCAAATTTTCCAAGTGTGAGTTTTGGCTTGAGTCTGTGGCATTCTTAGGCCACACTATTTCTGGTGATGGAATTCGAGTTGACCCTCAAAAAATTGAGGCAGTGTAGAACTAGCCTAGACCCACATCTCTAACTGATATAAGAGTTTCTTGGGAATGGCTGGTTATTATAGGAGGTTTGTCGAGGGGTTCTCATCTATTTTATCCACTTTGAATAAGTTGACTCAGAAGACAACAAAGTTTCAATTGTCTGAATCTTATGAGAAAAGCTTTCATGAATTAAAAACGCGATTGACTACTGCCCTAGTGTTGACCTTACCCGAATGTACAAGGCTTTGTTGTGTATTGTGATGCGTCCAGAGTTGGACTGGGTTGTGTATTGATGCAAAATGGCAAGGTTATAGCCTATGCCTCTAGACAACTTAAGATTCATGAGAAGAATTACCCGACCTATGATCTTAAGTTGGCTGATGTAGTGTTTGCTTTGAAAATATGGCGTCACTATCTTTATGGCGTTCATGTAGATGTGTTCATCGATCAAAGGAGTCTCCAGTATGTATCCAGTCAGAAATAGCTTAATCTTAGGAAGATGAGGTGGTTGGAGTTACTCAAGGATTATGACATGAGTATTTTATATCACCTAAGTAAGGCTAATGTTGTTGCTGATGCATTGAGCAGGTTGTCTATGGGTAGTACGACCCATGTTGAGGAAGGAAAGAAAGAATTAGCTAGAGATGTGCACATACTTGCACAATTGGGAGTCCGGTTAATGGATTCCAATGAAGGAAGAGTGGTGGTGATGAATGGGGCTGAATCATCACTAGTGTTCGAAGTGAAATAGAAACAAGATCAAGACCCTGTTTTGCTTGAATTGAAGGCAAATGTTCATAAGCAGAAAGTGATGGCTTTTGAACAAGGGGCAGATACTGTGTTGAGGTATCAAGGTAGATTGTGTGCACCCAAGGTGGATGAACTTTAAGAGACGATCATGGAGAAAGCTCATAGCTTCAGATACCGTATCCATCCTGGTTCCACAAAGATGTATCGTAACTTGAGAGAAGTCTATTGGTGTAGTAGTATGTAGAGGAGTATTGCAGAGTTTGTCGCTAAGTGCCCAAATTGCCAGCAAGTCAATATAGAAAACCAGAGGCTCGGTGATATGGCTTAGAACATAGATCTTTCGGAATGTAAGTGGGAGATGATCAATATAGATTTCATTACTGGGTTACCGCGGTCTCGTATGTAGCATGATTCTATTTGGGTGATTGTAGATCAAATGACTAAATCAACCCATTTCTTACTTGTAAAGACAACCTATTTGGCAGAAAATTATGCCAAGTTATATATTCAAGAGATTGTCAGACTTCATGGAGTTTCGGTGTCTTTCCAGAAAGGTTTGGGTTCCAAGGTAAATTTGAGTACTGCATTTCATCCTCAGACTGATAGTCAAGCAGAGCGTATAATTCATACTTTAGAGGATATGTTGAGGGCACGTGTGATCAATTTTAAGGGCAATTGGGGGTGATCACTTACCTCTCATTGAGTTTGCTTACAAGAATAATTATGATTCTAGCATCCAAATGGCTCCCTATGATTCTCTTTATGAGAGAAGATGTAGATCTCATATTTGATTGTTTGAGGTTGGTGAAGCTGAGTTGATAGGACTAGACTTGGTTCATCAAGTTATGGAGAAGGTGAAGACTGCTCAAGAAAGGTTGAAAACAGCGCAGAGTTGTCAAAAATCCTATACAAATGTTAGGAGAAGAGAGTTGGAGTTTGAGGTGGCTGGTTGTGTTTACTTAAAGGTTTCACCCATGAAGGGTGTTATGAGGTTTGGCAAGAAGGGGAAACTTAGTCCACAATATATTGGCCCTTACAGGATATCCAAGAGGATTGACAATGTAGCCGATGAGTTGGCACTACCGCCAAAGTTAGCAACAGTCCATCCGATATATCACATTTCAATGTTGAAGAAGTGTATGTGCGATCCTTCACTTATTGTACCGATTGAAAATATTGGTATTAAGAATAGCCTATCTTATGAGGAGGTACCCGTTCAGATTCTAGATCGTCAAGTTCGCCAGTTGAGGACTAAGGAGGTAGCATTAGTCAAGGTCTTATGGAGGAATCAGTTTGTTTAGAAAGCTACTTGGGAGGCTGAGGAGGATACGAAGAAGAGATACCCACATCTCTTTGAGTTCGGAGAAATTCCAAATAAAGGTACTAATTCTTTTCTTGGTACTTTTTAAGTTGATATGTTGTATTGATTTGCATGTTGAATGTTTGAGTTGGGTATTAGATGTTCCCACCCTTAGTCTACTTAGAGTAATCTCATTCGAGGAAGAATGTTCCCAAGGGGGACATATTGTAACATCCCGCTTTAGAAAGAGCTAAATTTAGAAAGAACAAATTTGGAAAGAGCGAAATTGAGAATTTGGCAAGTTATGCCTAAGTTGTAGGTTTTGGGTCAACTTCAAATGACCATAACTTTCATTACGGGATTAGTAAGGTAGCCCATAAGATATCAAATGAAAGGTCTTTTAATCCTCTTTCCAACGCCACCGAGTTTGCTAAGTATCGAGTTTGGATGAGGGAGATATGACCGTTTGAAATCAGCCAGTCCAGTTAAGGAAATTTTACCCGAATTAGTGAGGGGAATTTTGGTCTTCTCCTTACTCCATCAACTTAAAACGTTTTTAGTACTATTTTGGGGACATATTCGATTTGGGTCAGTTTTACAAATCCTAAATTACGCTTAGGGTTTTAGAAGAGAGTTCAAGAAGAGAAAAGAGGAGAAAAGGAAGAACGATCGAGGTTTCTTGCGAATCAGTATTTTTTTTTGGCAAATCGAGGTATGTAAGTTCTCATAGTGTTTGATTCGTTTACCTACACTCCAATCACGATTTACATATTCGAATGTCATCCATAAGATTTGGAATGTTGAGTTCTTGATAAATATTCTTGAAGTGTTGCTTTTGTTCTTGAATTAGGATGGGTTTGATGAGTTTTTGAGATAAACGTATGAGTTTCAGGGTTGATTTTTAGTATATTTTCATATACTTATGTTGGGTATTCAAATCTAAGTGAGTTTGGAAGAAACCATTCGATTTTAGGTGAATAAGGGTCAGAAAATGAGAAACAAAATTCGTCAGGAGTTCTGGGCTGGTGGCTGGCGCGCCGCGCCAACAGTGCGCTAGGAATTGTCTTATGTAGTTTAGGGGCTGGCGCCCCGCACCACTCAGTGCGCAGGGTCGCCTTCACCCACCCCTTCTTTCGTCGTTTGACTTGTCTAAGTTCTTTTAAAGGATACCTTCACTCCTTTCTAATTCTAACTACTCTAAACTACATCTAACAACAAGAGATCATTCATAACCTTGAATTCATAATTCAAATTCAAGGTAGAGTTAAGAGTCAAGTCTTGAGAGTTCATTCAAGTCATTTTGAAAAGTCTTTTACAATCTTTTATAACTAGTTTTTAAGACTTGGTACTTGAGTTTGAGGATGAGGAGAGTTAAGTTCATTTTTTTCAAAATGATATATATGAACTAAGTATTCCAAAGAGTAAATATTTGTACAATTAAAATGAGAGGAAACACTATTTTCCAAAGGAGTTCATGAGGAGTTTTGATACTATTTCCTTTAGGAGAAATATTTTGAGTAATAATCTCGTAGTTGAGGATGGGGAAATATTTTTAAACATATGAGCTAAGTTATATTTTGGGAGTAGTATTGAACACCGATATGGGGACGTCAGAAAACTCAAAGTCCTCATAAACCATGTAGCCAATGGGGGTAGAAAGGGTCATACGTTGTAGATGATTCCTTATTGCTTTTCATCATAGGTTAGAAGATCCACTTAGTTGACGAGTTCTATACCCCAACAAGGTATATGACCGTTTTGGCAGCGTGGATGAGACGTTGTATCAACACATAGCTCATAATAATGGTTGTCGGTTAGAGAATCTCCCAAACAAAGTTATTTTGTATCTTTACATAAAAATTGAGTTATTATTGTATAATTAAATACATTGAGTTGTTATCTACTATTTTAAATGCTTTATATAAACTGCACTTTTATTGTTGTTTTATACTGCATTGAGTTGAGTATCCATGAGTTGAGTAGAGTCGAGGTGAGTATGTTTCATTCTTTCCAAGTTCAAGCTTTATGTTATGTTTAGTTTTCCCTTTGCATGCTCGTACATTCAATGTACTGATGCCATTTGGCGTGCATTATTTCATGATGCAGATACAGGAGATCAGGGTCATCAAAAGGCAATTCGTTGATACCAGTTGCAATTCCAGAGTTGTTTGATGAGCCTTCTTGCTTCCAGAGGATCCCTCATTTATGTTTTAGCATTTAAGTTTGATATTTGGATGTCGTGGGTCTTGTCCCCAAGTTCATCTCAGTTAGTACATGCTTCATAGATAGACAGTAATAGTTCATGAGTCTTTTCCATTTTTAGTTGTCAATGTTCAAGACTTGAGTTTCCAGTTTGGCTAGTAGATGTTTTACATAAAATATTCTGAGTATCTGTTTTGATACATTGAGTTAAAACTTTACTTTTAAATTTCTTTTAGTGTTGAGTAAGTCTTCTGCTGAGAGTTGAGCCAGGTCAAGGGTTCGCTTTGGATTAGCAATGGTTCTCGAGTGCCAGTCACGTCCAGGGTGTAGGCTCGGGGAGTGACAATAATACATTGTAACGACATATTCCCGTCGTTATAGAAAAGCCTTAGGGGAAAAGTTTTGGGTCAGAAAACTTTTTGGCAGTAACTTGAAATTTTCTAACCTAGTCTAGATTTAGTCAAAATCAAAGTCATGCGAGGTCTAGGGAAATCTAATAATGAATGAGAGAATCAATAATGAATTTGGTTACACTAGTAGATACCTAAAACGTTAAGAAACCCGTACGACTTTACGAAATCAAATTCGGGTGAGTAGAACTCCCGAAACTGATCTTAGCGTGAACAGGTAGTTTCGAGTTTCATGGGTTGAGGGTGTGTTGTGAAATGGGGGTTTAAAACTCAAATTCCGATGTTCTGTCTACGCCACGACGGGCCAATCGCGACTTAAGTTGGAAATAAACCCCAAAAATGTTATTATTCTGCAATTTTCGTTCTTGAGAGCTAAGGGGCGAACCAAGGAAAGTTCTTGACAGTTTTCTACCACTTCTAGCACTAAAGGTAAGTTTTTTACTCCCCTTATCCATTTTTCGATCCATAGAACTTAGATTCTTGGTTAATTACTATTAGGGGGGGGCTTTTGAACTTAATTGGATGGTGGGAAATGCCCCTAGCTGCATTTTAGGGTCATGGGTTTCGTCTTGGGTTATTAGGTTTGTATAATCCAGGTAAATTAGACCTTAATTATTGATTATTGCATTGTATTAATTGTTTGTAGACCTAGAACAAGTGGAAAGAATCCTAAAAGGAAAGATTCAGGTTTCCCAGGAGGATTCAACCTTGGTTTCGAGGTATGTGATGGTTTCATTTCTTGTTTGTGTGATGTATGTAAGCTATTGCTTCATTGTAATACGTGTATGTATGCGAATGTTGCACTATTGATCATACCTAAGGAAAATGAGTATGAATGAATGATTGTATGCGATGAATTAACAATTGATTATATGATTTTGAAAATGTACATTGTGATTTTGATTGTGGCTTGTTGAATGGATCGGGTGTTACGTTCCAACACACTAACTGGAATTGGATGTCACGTACCGACATACATATTGGAACGGGTGTCACGTTCTGATACACTAACTTGGATCGGGTGTCACGATCCGACACACTAACAATTTGGCAATGGTTCCATGAGAGGACCATTGACTTGTCATATATGCATGTTTTTGAAAATATAGAGGGTACATTTCTCCTTAAATGATAATTGATAATGTATATGTTCGGTATATGCGTGTTTACTATGTTGTGACTGCTTTTATATGTTTCACTTACTGGAATAGCCGCATGATCCTACAAGTACACTGTGGTTGTGTACTGATACTGCACTTGCTCTTTCTTTTGTTGAGAACACGGCATCTTTAGGCGGCTACTGACAGAGCTTGTTTAGAAGATCAGTGATCAAATTAAATTCAAGGGTGAGCCAGTTCTTCCAGGCTGCCATGAGTTCTTATTTTTGCTTAGTCCATTTTATTAGGACTTAGATTAGTACTTTAGATATTCAGTTGTTTTAGCTTTCGGGGTTGTACCCCTTTTTCTTTAGACTTATGGTTTTGTTAGAGTTTTTGTACACTGACTTTCAATTTCTAGGGAATATTTCCTCAGTGTTTGATAGTCTTGTTGAATTTCTGGAGTTTATGGGAACTCCTTATTTCGTTTATGCATTTAAACTTGCTTCTGTATCTTTAAATGCATAGTTGTTGGTTCAGTTGTTTAGTTTGGGTTGTAGTAATAATTCTCCCATCGGAGGGTTAGTGTGGGTGCCAATCACGATAGTTGGGGTCATGACAAAGTTGGTATCAGATCCTAAGGTTCGTTGATCTCTGTGTACCAAAACGAGTCTAGTAGAGTCTTGCAGAATGGTACAGAGATGTCTGTACTTTTATTCGAGAGACTATAGGAGTTTAGGAAATCTCTATATTTCTCTGGTCTCGTTTCGTGCTAAAACTTGGTTCCAATTAGTATCTGTTGATACAAATTGGTATCTAACCTCCTTTACTCTTCTGTTCGCAGATGGTTAACACTCGCTTCAACAGTGTTAGGCCCGCAGCTCATGTCAATGAGCCCGCTGAGGAGTCCACAACAAGAGGCCGCGATCGAGGCAGAGGTAGATGAAGAGCAAGGGGTAGAGGCCGAGGAAGGATAGCACCTACTAGGGATGGAGCTCCGGTTGAGAATTCTCCCAGAAATGAGAATCCCCCTGTGCATCATGAAGAGATAAAGGAAAATATTGAGGTTGAGAATGATGAGGATAGTGGACAAGAGGAAAAGGTACAGGTTGAGGCTACAAGTATTCCTTCTCTAGACCCAGTATTAGGTCAACAGATTATGTCTTTCCTGAAAGAATTGGTTGGTCTTGGAGTTCTTCCCGTAGTTCCAATAATTCAAACTCCCGCCAAACCCCTATTGCTATCACTGTCCCCAAGGTGGGTGGAACTGTAGGTACTAATGCCTTTTTTTGTCCTTTGTTGGGTCCTGTGATGACTGGTAATGAACATGAAATGTTGACCAACTTTTTGAAACTGAAGCCTCCGGTATTCCATGGTTCTGAGAGTGAGGACACCTATGAGTTTATCTTAGATTATTATGAGAGGCTGCATAGGTTGGGTATTGTCCATCCGCATGGAGTAGATTTTGTGACTTTTCAGCTTCAAGGTGAGGCTAAGCAGTGGTGGAGAGCTTATGTGGAGTGCAGATCTTCAGCTTTACCCTCACTCACTTGGACCTAGTTTCATGCTCTGTTCTTGGAGAAATATGTGCCTCGGACCTTGAGAGATCGTAAGAAGAGACCCAAAAAAAAAATCTCGATTGAAACCTAAACCCCATCTTAAACCTAAAGCCTACGAACACGACCGTCTATGGTCACACCGGCCGGTGGCCAATCTTCCACAGGGGTTGGTTTGCCTACCATAATCAATCCTACCATCACCACTAACAATCTTGACTATGCTGCTACAGTACATAATTCAATCACCCCACCAATGACAGAACATATAGCTATTAAACCTATTATTTTCTTGCATGGGGAGCCAACGATTACATAAAGAAAGAAGGAATTTGTGAAGATAACAGTGAGACAAAATCTCCAATATGCTATGGTAACTAAGTTTTCCTATGGACGTCCAGATCTATACGAATTGAAGTAGGAAATTCCAATTCAATTGGAAATTAAAAGACCATACAATATTGGTTTCTTAGAGGAGAGGCACATAATGATTAGATTATCATTACTAGAGGATTATGCAACTTTGATGTCCAAATCTTGGGAACTCAAAGTAAAGAATAGATATTTCCCCTTAGATTCTTAAAGTGGGATCTGTGGTTCAACCCAAAAGAGGAAACAACCATTGCCAATGCGTGGATTTCGTTCCTGGATTGCCAACTAATTTGTTTGATAAAAAATCTTTTTCTTCTTTGGCAACAGCTGTGGGGAAACCTCTAGTGATTGACAAAGCCACTAATAATCAAACCAGACCTAGTTGTGCGAGGGTTAAAGTGGAAGTAGATTTGCTAAAAGAACTACCTAAAAGAATTCAAATCAATTGTATAGAAGAGGAGACGGGAACAGTGAGATCAAAATGGCAGAAAATTCAATATGATTATCTCCCGAAATACTGCACACACTATAATCTTCAAGGACACGATTTACAAGGATGTTGGATATTACACCCTGAGCATAGGCCAAAGAGAGAAGAAAAACAAGAACTTAAGAAGCTAAACGACAAAGGAAAGGATGAAGAGGAGAACAAAGGAAAACATATACCAATCGTGAATGGGGTATTTAAGAATGGAAAGTTGATTCATGAAAATTAGAATGTGGTTCAAAATAAAAATAACAAGAATAAGTTGCAGCATGACCTAAACCAGAAGGAATATGATACCCAACAGAATCACTACGAAAACAAGGGTTACACAGTTAATAAAGGTGTCAAAGTAACGACTATCACTAATAAATTTGAGACTTTAGTGGACCTCACTGATGATAAGCAAGATGGAGCAGAGAAAAATGTGGAAAGATCAACAAGTGCTCGCAACATTAAAGGAGAAGATAAGACTAAGCAATGGGTAGAAGCAACCTTTGGCAAAAGCCATAATGCAACAAATATAGCCAACAGTCGAAGAGAAGATAACATTAATCAAAATAGAAAATATATAGATTATGAAGTAACAAACAATACCGACAATATGAGGAAACAAAATATACATAAAAAAGACATAATACAAAAAAAATCAATAGAATACAGAGGAAACAACAGTTAGTAATGATACAAAGGATAATTTGCATATAATTGAAAAGGTGCCTACAGATTCAGACAACCCACAAGTTGTGTTCACCCCACAAAAAGCACCAGATAATAACTATCCAACAATACAAGGAAATCAAGACCCTGCAAATTCAACAGAAACAACAACATTAGTAGTAGCTGACACACACCAGGGTAATCAAGAAAATAACATAGAAACTCAAAGCAAAGACAGAGAGAAAGATAGAATAGAGGAGAATAGTAGTCAGAAAGGGGCAGAGAATAAGAATATAATAACAGATACGACAGAAAGGCAACAACACGGAGAACATAAACATGAGGTCTATATTGGAGATGATGATGAACTGGAGAATAGTGTAGTAGCAATTCAAGACAATAACAAAGAAGATCTATCTCCTAGACAGATAGCAAAAACAAAGAAAGAAAAGAAAAATAACTAAAGGAAGAGATAAAAGTGTACCTCCAAAGGCAACTGGAGGTATACTAACAAGGAAAGCCCATGCCAATACTATCTCTCAATGAATTGCTCACTTATATGGAATATAAGGTCTGTTAATTCACAACAGGCTTTTGAAAGAGTAGTAATGATGAATAGGCAAAAACATTTTAACTTCGTAGACTTGATGGAACCTTTTCAACATTATAGACACATTGCCATGTATAAATTATGGTTGAATATAGGAACAACTTGTCATAACTTAAATGGAAAAATTTGGTTATTTGTGGAAGATAGATTTCAGATGGAAGTACATATGGACACAGAACAACTACTATCATTCAAACTCACAGATATTGATGATGGACATGAAATACATGTGACACTAGTATATGCTAGCACAGATAGACATACTAGAATAGCTCTATGGGATGATCTATATACCATTGCAACAACTATGACTAGCCTAGGGTTAGTAAGTGGAGATTTCAATGTGATTATTGATGATCTTGAAAAGTATGGGGGATTTCCAGTACAATTTAATGAAACTGAAGACTTTATTCACTGTATCAATACTTGCCAGTTAACAGACTTGGGCTTCAAAGGAAGTATGTACACATGGTGGAATGGTAGATCAAATGCAGGCTGCATATTTAAAAGACTTGACAGATACTTGGGGAATCAAGCCTTGCAGGATTTATTCCCTAATTTAGAAGTGGAGCATCTTATCAAACAGGGTTCAGATCACTCTCCCCTAGTAATAACAAGTGGAGTAGATAGAAATCCAATCAAGAAAGCATTTAGATTCCTAAACTTTTGGGTGAAACATGAAGCTTTTCAGAAAGTTGTAGCAAAGAACTGGCAAGAAGATCATAGTATTGATCCTTTCTTTAACTTTCACAATAAACATAAAAGGGTGAGTAAGGCACTATCTAAATGGAGTAAGGACTCATATGGAGACATATTTAGACAGATAGATACTCTGGCAGAAGTGGTACAGAACCATGAGCAAGAATTTGAGAATAATCCTACCAGTACTAGCAGAGAAAGACTACAGAAGGTGCAAGATGATTTAATCAACTTATATGCAGTAGAGGAAAAGTTTTGGAAACAAAAAGCAGGAATGCAATGGTTTGTGGATGGGGATAGAAACACAATTTTTTTCCATGCACATGTTAATGGAAAAAGAAGAAGATTGTAAATAAATAGAATTCAAGATGATAGAGGAGAGTGGCTAGATAAAGAAGAAGACATAGTGCAGGAGGCAATCAGATTCTACACAAAACAATTTATAGAAGAAAGACTCCCTAGTGACTTTGACATGTTGAAATATATACCTAAGATGGTACCAGAAGAACAAAATGTTGTAATTAATGAACTACCAGAGGAGGAGGAAGTTAAAAATGTCATATTTGGACTAAACACAGAGAGTGTTGGAGGACCGATGGATACACCGGCAAATTCTATCAGGTTTGCTGGAATATAATTGCAAAGGACATGACAAACATGGTGAAATCTTTCTTTTGTAGGCACGAGTTGCCTAGGTACATCACATGTACAAATCTGACACTAATTCCAAAGAAAAAATAAATCATTACTCTCTCGGATATGAAGCCTATCAGCCTAAGTACCTTCACCAGCAAAGTGTTTTCTTGAATTATCCATGATATGTTGGCTAAGCTAGTGCCAACATTAATATCACCCTAACAATCAGGCTTTGTTAAAGACAAAAGTATTGTAGATAACATCTTATTAGTTCAAGATATAGTCCATGATATCAGAATAAGGGGTAAGCTTGTTAATGTTGTTATCAAACTAGACATGGCAAAAGCTTATGACAGAGTATCTTGGATATTTTTGACTAAAGTGCTCATAAAAATAGGTTTTGGGGAGATCCTAATAGATATGATTTTAGAGTCATATCCAATAACTGGTACTCAATACTAGTTAATGGACAACCTCATGGTTTCTTTAAGTCCACAAGGGGAGTGAAACAGGGTGATCCCTTATCACAAACTTTATTTATACTGGCTGCAGAATGCTTATCTAGAGCTCTTAATGCACTTCATTGTAAGGAGGGGTACAAGGAGTATGGAATGCCAAAGTGGAGTCCATATGTGAACCATTTAGCTTATGCAGATGATATTATCATATTTGCATTAGCAGAAAAATATTCTTTAGAGTTGATAATGAACACCTTGTTAGAGTATGAAAAGGTAAGTGGACAACTGATTAACAAAGCAAAAAGTGCGGTCTTCATGCATCATCTCACCCCCAAGCTCTAGTGGATCAGGTATATGTTGTGACAAAAATTCCAAAAACAGATTTTCTTGTCACCTATTTGGGTGTGCCAATGTATTATAGTAGGAGACAAAATATTTTCTACAAAGAACTTTTGGATAAAGTTCAAAACAGATTGAGTTCCTGGATAGGAAAACTCTTATCTATAGGAGGAAGGACAACTTTGATAAAATGTGTCATGCAGAGTATGCCTTTTCATTTATTATCAGCATGTGACCCTCCAGCTGGAGTCATAGCTCAACTACACCGAATGTTTGCTAAATTCTTCTGGAGCAACTCAGTTGGAAACTCTAGTAAACAGTGGGCAGCTTGGACAACATTATGCCATCCATATTAAGAAGGTGGAGTGGGTTTCAGAAGTCTTCAACATATATCTAACGAACTATTTGCAAAGCTATGGTGGAACATGAGAACTAAAGAATCATTGTGGAAAAGTTATATGAGTAACAAATATTTGAAGAAACATCATGCAGTGGTGGTACAATCTAAGACAAGCACATATATCTGGAAGAAAATGATTAAATGTAGAGAAGAAGTAGAACCTGAAATTTGGTGGTTAATTAAGCAAGGTAATTCTAATTTTTGGCTAGATAACTAGATAGGTTTGAGTGCTCTGTATAAAATTATTCCCCCAAAATTTGAGTACGACCAAATAGTTATTCTAGTCAAAGAAGTGGTAGAAATAGGACATTGGAATGAACAAAATTTAAAAGAATTACTTCCTCAAGATTTGGCAGATCACATTGTACAAAGAATCAGTCCACCCAAGGACACTGAAGAGTTTGATAGACTTTACTGGAAATTGGAATCTAGGGGAAAGTTTACCGTAAGTACTGCATTCCAGAAAGTAAGACAAAAAAGAAGAAGTTAACAAGGTGTACAACCTCATGTGGATCAAAGGCGTGCCTATTAAAATCTGTTTTTACATGTGGAAATTGTGGAAATCCAAACTACCCCTAGATGATACATTGAAGAAGTGGGGAATTCAATTCCCTTCAAGATGCTATTGTTGTGAAAATCCTAAAGTAGAAGACACTACTCATGTATTCCTACACTCCCCCGTAGCTCAAATGGTATGGAAACACTTACGTGGGCCAGTAGGAATCAACGTGGAGAACATGCAGCTATCCCAAGTTATTAATTTATGGTGGGAGATCGATGCACATCACCAGATTAGGTATATATTTCAGGTTGTCCCTTCTATCATAGTATGGGAGTTATGGAAAAGGAGAAACACAATAAGACATGGGAATAAAATCTCCAATAACAAGGTGATCTATCAAATTATGCATACATTGATTCAATTCATGAAAACTAGGAGGATAAACTGCACGGACATCCTATACAAATGAGCAATGGTGGTAGAGGCTATTCACAACTATAATCCAACAGTAAAGGTAACTAGAGTTATTTGGAGACCACCAGATACTCGTTGAATTAAAGTTAATACTGATGGAGCATCTAAAAGAAACTCATGAAGAAGCTCCTGGGGTTTCTGTGTGAGAAATAATAAAGGGGATATCATACAAGCTCATGCTAATGAGGTTGATGTACCTCTAAGTACTAATACACAAGCAGAAACAACGACACTCTTAGATGCTTTAAAGTACATAAAGACAGCACAACTAGATAAGGTGATTATAGCAACTGATTCTCTAGTACTTAAAAACATTGTGGAAAGAGTATGGAAAGTACCATGGAAAGTAGTGAATATTCTGGAGGAAATATGGAAGCTCATGCAAGGGAAAACATTGATTATATCACACATTTTTAGAGAAGGGAACAAACTAGCCGATTACCTAGCTAACCTAGCCCTAGAGAAAGGGACAATTCAGGTGAGCTGTTTTCAAGAATTAGAATCTCAAGGCAAGAGAATAGTGACCAGTGATAAACTAGTGGTACCCTATCTAAGAATGAGACAATGCAGAAAATAAACATATACTAGAAGCAGATGAGGTGCATCAATGGAAATTTGTTCCTCAATTTCAAATCCCCGGGGAGGTGAATTATGAGGATATGATTTTACTAATAATTTGCTCAATTTTCAGGTACAAAGCTAAACAAAACATATCAAAATGGACTAAAGTACAACAATAAGTCATGTACATACATACAAGTACAAATGGTGAGCCACTGCGGTAAATACAAAAAGCAGACAACTCAAATAGAAGGGGCAATACTGACCAAATTGAGGATTGAGCAGTGGTGATATCAACATCGTATGATGTTCATTCTACTTCTCATAAATCAATGGAAATTAGTAAAATCCCAACAGAGAGAGCTCACCCAACAGTCACAGGGATACGATATATAAACCAAACAAACAGAGTTCAGAACAACAAACAGTAACAAAAAATCAAGGAAATAAAAAAGAGAGGATGAAGGACATACCTTGGTGGTAGGATCTCGACATCAAGTTAGTAATGGTCCTTACCAGGACAAAATCAGTAAGGAGATGGCTGACCATGAAGTGCCTGGATAGTTCCAATTTCAAATTTCATTTTAGTACTTTTAGAAATAGAATTTATTTGGTTTGTTTTTTTTTTGTTTTTATTTATTTATTTTTGTAAGGTCAATTTTGATCCATCTTTTGAACATTAGCCTAATGGGCATGTAATTAATAAATGGCCTGATAACCAAAACATGTTTAAAAAAAATGATCGTAAGAAGGATGAGTTCCTGACTTTGGAGCAAGGTGGTATATCTGTGGCTGCTTATGAGGCTAAGTCCCATGCTTTATCTAGATATGCTACGCAATTGGTGACTACTGAGGAAGAGAGGATCCGTCTATTCGTCAAGGGGCTGAACTCTGAGCTACAGGTATTGTCTGTGCACATGACTTCTGCAGGGAAAAGTTTAACGATGTAACAAATTTTGTGAAGAAAGTGGAAGGGGTGAGACACGATGGGCAGGCTAAGGCGTTGGCTAAGAAAGCTAAAAGCACATGTAACTATCACGGTTCCGACTCCAGAGGTTCAGGGAGGCCGACATTTGCAGCCCGGCCAATTCAGTCCACTATGCCCGCATTTAGAAGTAATTTCTCTAGAACTCCACCTCAGAATTTTATTCAGGAAAGCCAGGGAGCCGCACCTTCGGCGGGCAGTAGGCCATCTCTTGATCGCACTTGTTATAGTTGTGGAGAACCTGGGCATATGAGGAGAGAATTTCATCACCCACGTATGTTGGACCCTGCACAACAACAAACTAGAGCAGTGGTACCTGTGGGAAATGGTAATAAGTGTCGAGGATGTCCACAAGGTGGGCGAGGAAGAAATCAATGAGGCCATAGAAGTCGGGGAAATGGTAACGCATACAGAGGTATGGCGCAGCTAGGCAGGGAAGTCGCTCGTCAAGATGACAGGGCTCAGTGTTATGCCTTTCCAGGCAAGAGCGAGGTAGAGTCTTCTGATGCAGTGATCACATGTACGATTCTTATTTGTGACCGGATGGCTAATGTGTTATTTGATCCGGGTTCTACTTATTCTTACGTGTCCGTTTAGTTTGCCTTGGGATTTGATATGATTTGTTATGTACTTGATGCCCCCATCCATATTTCTACCCTAGTTGGAGAGTCTGTCATAGCCACCCATGTCTATCGTGCTTGTCCGATTTTTTTAATGGGTTTTTAGACTTGGGTTGATTTGGTTATTTTGGACATTATTGATTTTAGTATATAATCTTAGGCATGACTTGGTTGTCCTCCTATTATGATGCAGTTAATTGTAACTAACTTTGTTACTCTAGAGTTCCCCGATAGGGAAAAATTAGAGTGGGAAGGGGTGTACAAGCCTAAGCTAGCTAAGGTCATATCCTTCATTCGGGCTAAAATCTTAGGCATGACTTGGTTGTCCTCCTATTATGATGCAGTTAATTGTAACTAACTTTGTTACTCTAGAGTTCCCCGATAGGGAAAAATTAGAGTGGGAAGGGGTGTACAAGCCTAAGCTAGCTAAGGTCATATCCTTCATTCGGGCTAAGAAACTGGTGGGGCAGGGTTGTTTGGCTTATTTGGCTCATATTCGGAATGTTGAGGTTCAGTCTCCCTCTATTGAGTCCATTCTTGTGGTGTCAGAATTTAGAGATGTGTTCCCTATGGATTTACTCAGTATGCCTCCAAATAGAGATACAGATTTCTGTATTGATTTGGAACTTGGTACCCACCCTATCTCCATCCATTTGTGTCGCATGGCTCCGATAGAGTTGAGAGAGCTTAAGGCTCAAATCCAAAAACTTCTTGATAAAGGTTTCATCCGTCCTAGTGCTTCCCCGTGGGGTGCTCCTATCTTGTTTGTGAAGAAAAAATATGGTAGTATGAGGATGTGCATAGATTACTGGTAATTGAATAGAGTCACCATTCGAAACAAGTATCTATTGCCTCATATAGATGATCTTTTCAACCAGTTGCAAGGTGCGTCAGTTTTCTGTAAGATTGATCTACGGTCTGGTTACCATCAGTTAAAGATTAGGTTGGAGGATGTACCCAAGATGACATTTCGGACCTGCTATGGGCACTATGAGTTTCTAGTTATGTCATTTGGGTTGACAAATGTGCCTACAACTTTCATGAGTTTGATAAATGGTGTGTTCAAACCATTTCTTGATTCGTTTGTGATAGTATTTATTGATGACATTTTGGTTTATTCGAAAAGTGAGAAAGAGCATGCCGACCATCTTCGTATTGTTCTGGGTGTTCTTGGGAAACAAAAGTTGTATGCGAAATTTTCTAAGTGTGAATTTTGGTTGACTTCAGTTACCTTTTTGGGGCATGTAGTTTCAAGGTAAGGGGTAATGGTAGATCCCCAAAAGATTGAAGCGGTTAAGAATTGGGTTCGGCCTAGCTTTGTGACTGAAGTTAGGAGTTTTGTGGGGGCTCGCTATCTACTATCAGCGATTTGTGAAGAACTATTCTTCTATTGCCACACATCTGACAAGATTGAACAGGAAGGAGGCACCTTTTGAATGAACTGAAAAGTGTGAAGAGTGCTTTCGAAAGCTCAAGACTCTTTTGACCACAACACCTATTATTGCACTACCGGTGGAAGGTAAGGATTTTATTGTTTATTATGATGCTTCGCATTCGGGTTTGGGTGTTGTGTTAATGCAGGACAAGAATGTTATAGTTTATGCGTCGCGGTAGTTGAAGGTACATGAAAGGAATTACCCAACACATGATTTAGAGTTGGCAGCGGTAGTGTTTATTCTTATGATTTAGCGACAGTACCTCTATGCTGTTAAGTGTGAGGTGTTTATTGATCATCGTAGTCTACATCATGTGTTCACTCAAAAGAATTTGAATTTGATACAACGAAGGTGGATGGATTTACTCAAGAATTATGATGTGACCATCCAATATCATCTAGGTAAGGCTAATGTAGTGGCAGACACACTAAGTCGAAGGCAGCGAGTATGGGTAGTCTAGCTTGCTTGAGTGTATCCAAGAGACCTTTGGCTAAGGAAATTCAGACCTTGGAATCTAAGTTAATGCAATTGGGCATCTTAGAAAAAGGTGGGATGTTAGCTAGCATTCAGGTAAGGGACACATTTATTGAGGAGATCAAGGCAAAACAGTTTAAGGATGACAGTTTGAATGAGCTTAGAAAGAAGATTGCGTCGGCAAGGCACAAAAGACCACTCTTGAAGCTGGGGGAGGGGGTGCTCAGCTTTAAAGGAGGGATTAGTGTTCCAAGAGTAGATGAGTTGATTCGGAAATTGTTGACAGAATCTCATGGTTTGCGGTATTCTATTCATCCAGGTGTGACCAAGATGTACCGAGATTTTAAGCGACTTTATTGGTGGCCTGGCATGAAGAAAGACATAGTTGAGTTTGTGGCTGTGCGAAAACTATCAGTAAGTAAATTATGAACATCAAAGGCCTGCAAGTTTCCTTCAGAGAATGCCAATCCTGGAATGGAGTGGGAAAGGATAGCTATGGATTTTTTGGTTGGTCTTCCCAAGACTTTGGGAACGTTTGATTCTATTTGGGTAGTGGTTGACAGATTGACTAACTTAGCCCATTTTATTTTGGTCAGAATAGATTATAATGCTCAACAGTTGGCTAAGGTTTGTGTGAAAGAGATAGTGAGGCTGCACGGGGTGCCCCTTTCTATCATCTCAGACCGTGGTACGCAGTTCACATCCAAGTTTTGGAGGAATTTACATGATGAATTGGGTACTCAACTCACTTTTAGTACAACTTTACATCCGCAGACGGACGGGCAGTCAGAGAGGACTATCCAAGTGTTAGAGGACATGTTGAGGGCATTTGTGATTGACTTTGGAGGACATTGGGATAAGTTCCTACCTTTGTGTGAGTTCTCCTATAATAATAGTTACCACTCCAGCATTGATATGGCACCATTTGAAGTACTGTATGGGAGGGGATGTAGATCACCCATAGGATGGTTTGAGGCTGGAGATGTGAAACCTTTGGGGGATGATTTAGTGAAGGATGCTCAAGATAAAGTGAGGAGTATTCAAGATAAGCTTTTAGCAGCCCAGAGTAGACATAAAAAGTATGCAGACCATAATGTAAGAGACATGGAATTTCAGACTGGTGAGAAAGTTCGTCTTAAAGTGTCACCCATGAAAGGGGTGATGAGATTTGGCAAGAAGGGCAAGTTTAATCCTCGATACATTGGTCCATTTGAAATTCTTGATTGTGTAGGACCAGTAGTATATATATTGGCTTTACCTCCTAACCTATCGGGAGTTCATCCGTTATTTCATGTGTCCATGTTGAAGAGATATCATGATGATGGGGATTACATCATAAAATGGGACCCAATGTTGTTACACAAAGACCTCTAGTATGAGGAGGAACCGATTCAAATTCTCGATCATGATGTCCGAAAGCTGAGGACCAAAGAGATTAAGTCCGTGAAAGTTCAATGGAAGCATCATCCAATTAAGGAAGCTACTTGAGAAACTGAGAAGGACATGTGAGACAAGTATCCCCAGTTGTTCGTCGATTCAAGTACTACTCCACTGTTGCTTTAGCCCATTTTTCCTAGTTTGTCACTCGGGGACGAGTGATGGGTAAATTGGTATCTATTATTACGACATGTTCTCGTTATTATAGAAAAGTCGTCGGGGAAAATTTTGGGTCAGAAAACTTTTTAGTAGTAACTTGAAATTTCATAGTCTAGTCCAGATTTGGAAGAAATTTGAGTCATGTGAGGTCTAGAAAAATCTGGTAATGAATGAGAGATTCAATAATGAATTTGGTTACACTAGTAGATAGCTAAGACATTAAGAAACCCGTACGACTTTACGAAATCGAATTCGGGCGAGTAGAACTCGTGAAACTGATCTTAGCGTGAATGGGTAGTTTTTGAGTGTCATGGATTGAGGGTGTGTTGTGAAATGAGGGTTTGAAACTTTCTGTCTCCATGCAAGCCGCCAGAACGGGATTTATTCCGCCAGGGCGGGGCCGCTGTGGCAGGTTGGGTCCCGCTACGGCGGGCCAATCGTGACTTAAGTCGAAATTAAACCCTAGAAATGTTATTATTCTGTAATTTTCGTTCTTGGGAGCTAAGGGATGAAACAAGGCAAGTTCTTGATAGTTTTCCACCTTTTCTAGCACAAAGGTAATGTTTTTACTCCCTAAATCCGTTTTTCGATCCGTAGAACTTAGATTCTTGGTTAATTACTATTAGGGGAGGGTTTTTGAACTGAATTGGATGGTGGGAAAAAGCCCTAGCTGCACCTTAGGGTCATGGGTTTGGTCTTGGGTTATTGGGTTTGTATAATCTGGGTAAATTAGACCTTAATTATTGATTCTTGCGTTGTATTAATTGTTTGTAGACCTAGAACAAGCGGAAAGAATCCGGAAAGGGAAGATTCGAGTTTCCTAGGAGGATTTAAGCTTGGTTTTGAGGTAGGTGATGGTTTGATTTCTTGTTTGTGTGATGTATGTTAGGTATTGCTTCATTGTAATGCGTGTATGTATGCGAATCTTTCACTATTGATCACACCTAATGCAAATGAGTATGAATGAATGATTGTATGCCATGAATCAACACTTGATTATATGATTTTGAGAATGTACATTGTGATTGTGATTGTGGCTTGTTGAATGGATCGGGAGGTACGTTCCAATAGACTAACTGGTATCCGATGTCACATACCAACATACATATTGGTACGAAGTCACGTTCCGATACACTAACTTGGATCGGGTGTCACGATCCGGCAAACTAACACTTTGGGTATGGGTTCAATGAGAGGACCATTGACTTATCATATATGCGTGTTATTGAAAATGTGAAATGGTACATTGCTCCTTAAATGATAATTGATATTCTATATGTTCGGTATATGCGTGTTTACTATGTTGTGACTGCTTTTATATGTTTCACTTACTGGAATAGCCGCGTAATCCTACCACTACACTGTGGTTGTGTACTGATACTGCAGTTGGTCTTTCTTTTGTTGAGTGTGGGGCATCTTCAGGCAGCTACTGACATACCTCGTTTAGGAGATCAGTGATCAAATCGAATTCAAGGGTGATCCAGTTCTTCCGGGCTGCTATGAGTTCTCCTTTTTGCTCAGTCCATTTTATTTGGACTTAGATTAGTACTTTAGATATTCAGTTGTTTTAGCTTTTGGGGTTGTACCCCTTTTTCTTTAGACTTATGCTTTTGTTAGAGTTTTGGTACACTGACTTTCAGTTTCTAAGGAATATTTCCGCAATGTTTGACAGTCTTGTTGAATTTCCGGAGTTTATGGGAACTCCTTATTTGTTTCTGCATTTAAACCTGCTTCCGTATCTTTAAATGCATAGTTGTTGGTTAAGTTGTTTAGTTTGGGTTGTAGTAATAGTTCTCTCATCGGAGGGTTAGTGTGAGTGCCAATCACGACGGTCAGGGTCGTGCGATACATGTACTTAGTAACTACCATAGGCTGATTAAATAGAGTTAGTGTCACCACCCGAGCCTACACCCCGAATGTGGCCGGCACTCGAGATCCATGACTGGTCCCCAAGCAAACCCTCATCTTGGTTGACTATAAGCGGAAGACTAACTCAAACTTACGTAAGCATTAATTGAAAGAAACGTTTAAAATCATTTTACTGACTCTCAAAACTAAACTGAATATACTAAGTATGAAACATATGTTTTAAATAAAATATCTGTAATTGAGAGACTCTACAAAACTGTCTATCTATGAAGCCTCTACTATACAAATATGAGTATCAGGACAAGACCCACAACTCCTCAAAAGAACTACTACTAACAACTCATAAAACTTGAGTACTCCAAAAGTAAGGAGGCCTCACTCATAAGCAAACAAGCAGAAGAAGTGATCACAACAGACTCCTTTTGAGGATCCTAAGAACATGTATCTCCATCATTAAAAGATGCAGGTTGAATGACATTAGTACATTGAATGTACGAGTATGTAATATAGTTGAATAACAAATAACTGAAAGAAAGGACTGCAATAGATAACAATATACTCAAGCTGAATGTAAAGAAATAAAGGAGCTAAATCATTTGAATCTTTACAAAATACTTTCTCATCTCTTAATTCAACATAATAAGTGATATATAAAAACACACTATAACTCTATTGGGAGATTCTCTAACTGACAACCATCCCTATGAGCTACATGATGATACAACGTCTCGCCCAGGCTGCCAGAATTGTCCTATACCTTGCCAGGATATAGGACACCTCAACTAAGTGGATCCATAATGCTCTGCTTGAAGGCACATAGAACTTATCTAAAAAGTATGATTTTGTACCCATGTTGGCATACATGGTTTATGAGGATTGTGAGTTGTCTGAACTCATTCCCATATCGGTGCTCAATACTACTCCTAATAATATATACTCATTCTCAATGTTTAAAAACATACTCTTCCTCTGTTTTGAGATAATTTCTCAAACTATCCTCTTAAAACGGGTAACTGCTCTTGAAATATCTTTGAACTCTTAACTCATTTAGAAATCAAAGTTTCTATTTTACCAATGTAAAAACTGATACCTTTGGGAATACTTAGTTCCCTTATACTCTTACTCAATCCATACTTGAAAACTCTTCCTCAAAAATATATCAAAATCATATTGTGATATCATTATTGATGACTCGGGAAGTCATACTGCATAAACATTGACTGTATATCTAGATACCATACTGCTTAAAGATTGATGACATACTCGACTGTCATACTAATCATGTTTTAAAAACTCTTTCTCAAAACTCATCATTACTTTCTCAAAAACTCAGTTTAAAACTCAAATGTTGACTTTAAAATGTTTCTCAAAATTTAAAACTCAATTCATATGGTTCATGTGGAATTATGGACATGAACGACTCAACTCAGGGGTCTTAATAGTAATATGAAAACTCAGTACTCAGAACTGAAGAACTCAAGGACACTACACATCTTAAGAATACTTAGCTCATAGGGTTCATGTCGAAATATAGACATGAATGAATCAACTCAAGAATCTTAATGCATAACATATAGAAATTCAATAATTAGGAATAGAATTTCAAAAAGAAACATGAACTCGAGCACTCAAAATCAACTCATCTTAAGAATACTCAATCTAGGGTGGAATCCTAGATTTCTCTTTTACTGATTTGAAAGTAGATGTAGGGCATGAGGAAGAACTAGTCTAACACTATGGTAGCCTTACATACCTGAAAGAACAAGGTTCTTGAAAAATCTTGAAGAAGAACTTGATTAGAAGCCTTGAAACCCTAGCTTGAGGGAGAAAAATAAAGAAAATCTTTCTTGAGATTCTTAAATTAGTTTCTTGAAATATCTATGGCCAAGAATTATGTCTTTTATTAGTAATTCATAATTGTATGGAGGAATTCGAGTTGGAAAGAATGGAATTCTTGGAATAAGACTTACCTTGAAGAAGAATCTTTAAAAATATTGAAAGAATCTTGAATGGAGTCTTCTACTTTGATTTTTCCTTAGAAGAAGAAGAAGGAGGAGGAGGAGGAGGAGGAGGAAGAAGAAGAAGAAGAAGAAGAAGAAGAAGAAGAGGTCTGTAGCATAAATATGTATAAGATAATACAAAATATACAAAAGAAATATGCATATCTTTTTTTTAAGATAAGTGGTATCAAAAGGAAGAGATAACTGTAGCATAAATATGTATAAAATAATACAAAATATACAAAAAAAAATATGCATATCTTTTTTTAAGATAAGTGGTATCAAAAGGATGAAATAACAAGTTATATTAAGATGTTTTTAACAAATATGCATATCTTTTATTGTTGAGTAAAAACAAAGCCTTGAATTTCAAAGAGAAATTTTTAATTAAAAAAAATATGAAGGAAAATTTTCTTTAATGAAAATCATGTCGACCCACTTTTTTGTCTACATCTAATAAAAAGTTTTCTCAAGTTAAATGTAACACCCAAGAAAATTTTTGAGCTATGACTTGAACCGCCCTTCGTAGTGAGTAAGTTTTTACCAAGGAATTTAAATATTTTCTAAGTGTCAAGGCCAGTAGATGTAGCACCTTGAGTTCCAAGAAGAACTAAAGAGAGTTCATTCAAGTCATTCCTAAGTTCATTTAAGTTTTGGGTCAACTTCAAACGACCATAACCTTCAGTACATGAAGAGTTAGGTGGGCCATGAGATATCAAATGAAAGGTCTTTGCATTATATTTCCAACGCCACCGAGTTTTACTAAGTTTCGAGTTCGGATGAGTGAGATATGCCCTTTTGAAGTCAGGTTATCCAATGAAGGAAAGTTACCCAAAAATAGTGAGGGGTATTTTGGTCTTTTCCTTCCCAAATCAGATTTAATAAGTTTTTAAAAGGTTTTAGGGGTCTAATCCGATTAGGTTCAGTTTGATAATCCTAATATACGCCTAGGGTTAGGAAAGGATCAAGGCGTTCGTCGAGGTTCTTGAGTTTTGTTGCAGATTTTTGCCATGGGTTTGATCCCTAAGAGGTATGTAAGCTTCCATAGTGTTGGGTTTGTTCACCCACACGCCAATTATGTTAATTTCAGCAAAAATCATTCTAGAAAGTTGAAAGTTTGGTGTTCTTGAATTGTGTTCTTGAAATTGGCTTCCGTTCTTGAGTTTAGATGAGATTGATGAGTTCTTGAGGAAAGTGTGTCAATTTTAGAGTTGTGTTCGATTAGATTCTTGTGTACATGTATTGGGTATTTGAATCTAAAGAGAAATTGAGAAAAAGAATCGAATTTAGGCGAATTAGGGTTAGAAAATGAGGAAGAAAAAATCGGGCATAAAACCAGTACCAGGTCCGCGTCGCGGACCTGTTCCTTAGAAATGAACTTTTTTCTCTCCGCATCGCGGAGATGTCTTGGACTCCACTGTTTCAAAAATTATTTTGACCAAACATTATAATTCATCTCTGCGTCGCAGACTTGCTCCCCAAACAGTTTTTTTCAACCCTTTCTCATGATTAACTATCTAAAACACTTTTAATCATCACGATATCTTTCCTATCACAAATCATAACCTTGAATTCATAATTCAAATTCATGGTAAAGCTAAGATTTAAGTTTTTGAGAGTTCTTTTGAACATTTTAAGAAAGTCCCTTTGAGTCTTTTTGAGGAGTCTTCTACAACTTCAAATAACTTGTTTCAAGACTCGAGGAAGTGGGTATAAGGATGAAGAGAATATATTCATGAGTATCCATTATCATCACGAGATCCTTCATATCATGAACCACAACTCTTGAATTCATAATTCACATTTAAGAGAGAGTTAAGAGTAGAGTTCAAGAGAGCTTTTTGAGTTCAATTGTGAATCATTTGATATCAACTATCGATTTGAACTAAGTTTTGAGGAAGTAAGTATGAGAATGAGAAGAGTCGTACACACGAGTTCCATAATTTTCTCTAGACCCTTGAGTCAAGTCTTTCATGCTCATAAATTCCGCATGAACTCCATACATGGGCATGAACTCCTAACCCCTTGAGATTATATTCCTAATTAGGGAGCTATTGCATGTTACCCATGAATTCCTTGAGTTGAGTAGTTCATGCCCATAATTCCGCATGAACCCTATGAGTCGAGCAGTCTTAATATGCAAAGTATCATTGAGTCCCTTAGTTGAGTAGTTCATGCCCATAATTCCACATGAACCCTCTGAGTCGAGCATTCTTGAGATGAGTAGTATTATTGACTCCTTGAGTTGAAGAGTTGTTGTGTTCCAAGTATTGAGTTCTATGCATGGTTATGAAAACCTTGAATTGAGTCGTTTACGTCCATAATTCGGCATGAACCCTATCTTAAGAAGTCTTTTTTTACAAATTGTTTTAAAACATGTTTTAATGACTTTAGCACTTGAGTTTGAGAAAAAGTAGAGTTGAGTTCCTTTTCTTTAAAATGATATATGGGACTAAGCAATACCAAGAGTAAATGTTTTCACATTTAAGAGAGGAGGAATTTCCAAAAGAGGTTTGAGCAGTTTGAGTAACATCTCTTTTTAGAGAAAGATTTTGAGTAATAACCTCAAACCACAGAAAGAGTTATGTTTTTAAACATATGAGTTGAGTATATTTTTTGGAGTAGTATTGAGCACTGATATGGGGATGAGTTCAGATAACTCAAGACTCCATAAACCATGTAGCCAACGTGGGTAAAAAAGGTCATACTTTTTAGATGATTCATTAATGCTTTTAAGCATAGCTTAGTGGATCCACTTACTTGAGAGGTCTTATACCTGGCAAAGTATAGGACAGTTCTGGCAGCGTGGGCGAGACGCTGTATTATCTCATAGCTTATAGTGATGGTTGTCGGTTAGAGAAACTCCCACAGAGATATTTTGTATTCTTATATACACAGAGTTATATTACATTTATTATATACAAATTGAGTTGTTATTGTATTATTTTATACATTCAACCTTTTTCTATTGTTTTAAAAGCTTTATATATATTGCATCTGTATTGTTACTTTATATTGAGTTGAGTATCCAGAGTTCAGTATACAAGTTGAGTATCCAGAGTCGAGTACCCAGAGTTGAGTATCTGATAATTGAGTTGATCCTTATTTCACTGAGTGGAATGCCTTATTGTATAGTTGAGCCTTATTTCACTGAGTTGAATATCTTATCTTTGAGTTGAGTATCCTATTCTTGAGTCGAGTTTAGTTTGTTGAGTTTAGAAGAGGTAAGTATGTTCCTTTTCATCAAGTTCAAGCTTATGTTATGCTTTAGAATTCCACGTACATGCTCGTACATTCAAAGTACTGAGCCATTTGGCTTGCATCTTTTCATGATGCAAATACAAGTATTCAGGATCATCAACAGGCACTTCGTTGATACCACATGTAGTTCGAGTTAGCTATGGTGAGCCTCCTTGCTTCCGGAGGGTTCCACTTGTACTTTTAGTTGTATCAGTTGTTAGGATGTCGTGGGTCTTGTCCCGACATTCATCTGTGTCAGTTAGAGGATTCATAGATAGACAATAGAGTTTGAGAAGTCTGTTTCATTTATCTTATTAAATGTTTTAAAGACTTGAGTTGCCTATTGTTGGCTAGTTGAATATTCTATTTAGATTCAAAGTAAATCATTTGAGTTAAAGTTTTGTATATGAGTTTCATGAATTATATTAAGTTTTTAAGCTTATGTATGCTTTAGTTTAGACTTCTTCTTGTAGCCAGCCAGGATGAGGGTTCGCTTGGGGACCAACAATGGTTCTCGAGTGCCAGCCACGTCCAGGGTGTAGGCTTGGGTCGTGCGAAACTTGGTATTAGAGAACAGAATTCAAGTGTCCTAGGGTGTCTATAAAGTCGTGTTAGTAGGATCTTATTTATAGTTATGAGGGCTTCACTTCTATAAATGAGGGACTACAAACATTTTAGTAAAGTTTCCCTTCTTTCATACTCTTAATCTTGCAATAGAGATATGTCATAGAGATTTATTCATACTCGTGTGTTTCTTAGATTCATTCGACTACCCATCATACTAGAGGTGGTTGAAAAGAAAAATCTAGTCCTTTATCGGTGAGTTGCTCTTAGCAAAAGTCTTAAATAAGTCATAAGACTCCAGAGGGTCTTGAGAGAAGCCCATGAGTGAGTTAAGTGTTGAGTTTCAGAGTAATGCCTTCATATGAATTGTGCATTTGAGCTAAAAGTGAGTTGTACTCTTTTTTCTAAGCCTTGTGTCAGTTGCGATCCTTATGAGGAAGAATGATTACCTCTTGGGTAGTATTTTCACCCAAAAAGGTAGCATGAGTTACGAGATCATGAGCAGTAGCAGTGAAATAGCCCAGAGTCAGAGGAAAGTATGCAGAGGTTTAGTAATCCAAGAAAGGGAGATAGTGATGAGGTAGACTATGTTATTATAGTCATGCACCCAGTAAGTTATTGATGAGGAGTTTTCCCTTATGGGTAGAGTAAGAAGTGATGAGTTGTGAAGATCTCGTGATAGGAGGTAGAGTAAGAGTTGATAGTCAAGATGAGATAGAGTATATCTTCTAACGAAAATAGAGTTGATATCGATGTGCCATCATGTTAGAGGAGACTAAATATATGTGTTGAATAGGAGCACAGAGTATTCATGAGGTAATAGACCCAATCTAGGCTTATGATTTGTTCGAGAGGGTCATGATGTTTAGAATCTTATAGAACTAATCAAGTAATGAGGTATAGTATAGTACGTGAGAAATCGTATCGCTATTCAGTTTTAGTAATGAATATTAAGCTTGAATTTAAGATGAGTATCTTGATCAAAAGGATGGCAACATGAGGGTGATGATGTTAGTCTTGAGATTCGATCGAGTAGACTTGACATATGGTAGGTGAGAAATTGAGGTGATTAGCGGCAATAAATATGAGTGGTATAAGTGAGATACCCTAACCTTTAGATTAGGCTAGTGAAGTGTGGCTAAGTCACAAGAATAACAAGAGCATTACGAGGTGTACCAAGAGGGTATGTAATCAGAAGAGGTTAAGAGACACACCTTAGAAAGAAGCCTTAGTACCTTCTTATTGAGAGTTCAGTAGCCATGAGATAAGTCGTTTACGAGTATTAGAGTAAAGAGAATGTAGACCAGTTAGAGATGCTGGAATAGGTCCATAGCTTTCAAGTGTCACCTTTAGACCTAAGGGGGATATGACAAGATGAGAAATCAAGTCATGTGAGAAATAGTTAATTGAGAGCCCTTAGTTGGTTCCGAGTAGTAATGTGGGAAATTCTAGTTGGTATGGAAAAGATGATGAGAGAATGAGAACTTCTTAAGGAGTTGGTTAGTATGAGTCCATGGAGTTGTAAGAGTACTAAGCTTGAATATAGTAAGGGTAAACCATTCCATACCCAGTCCAGCCGTCATTTGAGGACGATTGATCCCAAGGGGGAGATATTGTAACACCCCAGAAAATTTTTAAGCTATGACTTGAACCATCCTTCGTAGTGAGTAAGTTTTTACCAAGGAATTTAAAATTTTCCTAAGTGTTAAGGTCACTAGATGTAGCACCTTGAATTCCAAGAAGAACCACAGAGAGTTCATTCAAGTCATTCCTAACTTCCTTTAAGTTTTGGATCAACTTCAAACAACCATACCCTTTAGTACATGAAGAGTTAGGTGGGTTATTAATAAGGTTTCAAAGAAACTTCATCCAATAATAAGCATCAACGGTCGTTTATCAGTATAAAACCCAACTAAATGAGTTAGGGTCGAATCCCATAGGGAGTGTCACGTGTTTTAGATTCAATTGGGAAGTATGAACATCATCAAATCAGTCATAGGAATAAAAATTATCGAATAAAGACATCATTCAAATTAGGGGGGGTGACATGACTGTCAAATGGGGGGTTATGGTTTTGATTATCAACTACAAACAATCACAAATAATATGAATTAACAATAATGAGACGGGTTCTTGGGATC
>NW_006238981.1:1720970-1726629 GCF_000226075.1 Solanum tuberosum | reverse complement strand
AGCCCATAATCACATAATCACACCCCAAAAATTGGGGTTTTAGCTAGACATCATAAAAAGGTAAAAACGGTTACCAAATTGATTATCCATCAACATGGTAAGAGTGATTTTGTCCTTACAATGCTCCAATTTGAAGATTCTCAAAGACCCACTTCCAATTTCTCAAAAGTGAATTTCTTCAATCCTTCAAAGCTTAGGAAAAACTAGAGAAAACTTCTAAAAACTTCACAAAAAATAGTTCTAAAGAGTAATTGATACTAAACTAAATGTTCAAAAATGTATTTATAGTCGCCAAAAATGTGCCGCGAAGAGTCATTTGGTGAACTAAGTCGGGCACGCCGAACCACTAGGCAAGCCGCCCTTTGGTCACTTCCATCGCCCTTCTTCCTTGGCATTCAACATCCTCAAAGGTCTGTAACTTTGAGAGATTTAGCACTGCATCACGGAACTACTCGGCGATCCACCGAATGCTCCTTTCTCTCACCGACTTGGTTTCTTCCCTCAAGGCTTGGCACACTGGAACTTTAGGTGGTTAGATAATCGTTCGGCAATTCGCCAAGTGAACTTGGCGATCACCAGGCTTGCCTTTCTTCATTCTTTCAGCTCGTTTTGTTCCTTTTTTGCAAGTTAGTGTCCTTAGTTTGTTCCTCAATCCATATACCTAAAAATCAAGGGTTTTATATTAGTTATTGGCACAAATTAAACATTTGAGGACACTAAATCTATATAAACAAAACCCTAAATGAGTCCAAATTTTGGACTCATCAACACCCCCAACTTAAACTTTTGCTTGTCCTCAAGTAAAACTCAAGTTCAACAGTTCAAAAAGGATGTCTCAAACGGTGCTACAAAAGACTCAATCATGAATGCACAAAACAAGAATCAACTTACTCATGCAAGTATCAATTGTGCAGTCAAAGATTCAAGTTGTGACTCACCATTATCAAAGGTACTCAAGTTCAAAATACTTGCTTCAAATGTAAGTTCAAGCTCAAAAAGGTACTCAAATGCCCTAACAACAAAGATGATTCCAGATTCACACACAATTCTTCAACAATTTATAGTTCTGGAATCATATCAACTATCACACTCACAAAGATGAACACATGCATGAATTCACCCACAGGTTTGCCCTTATTTTCCAATCAATATTTGTTACAGCTCACTCAAGATCAAAAAGGTATTTTCAAGGTTTGTAACGGGGATGAGTGTAAATGTATGGTCATTTAGGCTCAGTGGTTGCTATCCTCATGAAATGTGGTATGAACCTCCCTTTCCTTCCTTTTCTTCAGCATTTTCACTCATGCTCAAAATTCACTCCATTATTCACTTCCAATGGAATACCAGACACCCCATTTCTTTTGCAACTTTCACAACTTTTTCATTCTTCTTATTTTTCTTTCTTCTTTTCTTTCTCTTTTTTATATGGAGGGGTTCCATCTTCTTCACGTCCACGGATCAAGGGGGACTTCTTCACACTTCTTGATTTACCTTCTCTTTTCACCACACCCCCAACTTAGGCTTTTGGCCTAAGTTGGCTATTCAAACAAACCACACTTCATGAGGATTATGGGTGAATTGATAAAGAGAGGTCTCGATTGCTCAAGTTCCTTCCAAGAAAAAAATAAGGCTCAAAGGAGTCCAAGCAAAGTTCACACATCTCACAAGGTTGGCCACAAAAGAGGTATATTGTCAAATTGTTTCACTCTTCAAAATTATTGTCTAAGATCATTTCAAGAGCTTGCTGATTTAGTCAACCCGACCAACGTGGCAAATTCTAGGTGTCATCACACAAGGTTCACGATAAGCTCATCACATAAGGCATTGACACCAATATCAAACGAGACTCCACACTTTTGCTAGTGTGCAATGTTCATCACAAGAGACTCCATTCAATTACCGGCTAGTCACAATGAGATGCAAAAAACCACATATTATCTATGCAACTTCATTTGGCCTCATCGTAGCCGCACATTTATTTTTGTTTGATTAAGAACACTATTCAAGTCATCGGTATTGATCATAAACGATACTCAAATTTGCACAAGAACATCCACATTCAAACACAACAATAGGTGGCAAAATTTTAGATGGGTCAAAACCATTTCTATTCAAAACAAGGAGCCATAAGCTCAAACATCCACAAAACAATATCAACACACAATTCAAAACACAAAAACCCAATATATACAAAATATAGTCACAAGAGGTAGGTATGGAAATACCTCACCACAAATAAAAAATATAGTTGTCCTCAAATGCAACAAAACAATAAAAAAGACAGAGATGGAGGTAAAGAAAGGTCATGTCTACACAGTCGCTCCATCTGTCGGGGCATCAATGCCCGGTGTAGCACTCTGATCCTGGGCATCAGTATCCGGTGTAACAGCAACACTGGCTACACTAGAGCCAGCCATGGACATCTCTGTCAGCGATGTCTGGATGACCAACTGTACAATTGTCTCCTCTAAATCCAGTAGGTCTCCATAGATGGTCGCATCCTGAGCATCCAGTTGCTCCTCATCCATCTCCGTTTCCGACTCATCAACTGCCACATCATCCATAGGTACATCTCCGGTGGTGGCCGGAAACATCTCAGAACTGGCCAGAGCATCTCGATCCTCAGTTAACTAATAAAGGGAGGTGAAGTCTGTGGACTTCAAATAGTCCACATCCTTTCTCAAACTTGCAACCTCGGCTTTCAAAGTCGTCAACTCTGAAGTAACCTCTTATCCTCTCTCACAGATCTCAACTCTCGCTGTGAAATTATCAATCGACGCCGAGGCACTTCAGCCTCTAGCCGGGTAGCCCGTACATCGGCCGAATGGGCTAAGTGCTCCATCTTCAGGATCATGGCCTAAGTAATCCTGGTGGGCTGGAAGGCAGTAAAAGAACCAGGAACCTGAGAAGAGGAAGTGGAAGCGGGTGTACCTGAATACCCAGAGGTCGGAGTAGGAAAAGATGCCTCTGAAGGTAAAGAATCAACATCAACCTCCGGGGATGCATTCACCGGAGCTGCTCTCCTTCTATCAGCCTCATCTCAAGTGTACTCTGCCTCTATGCACCAGATATCTGTAGAAGATGTGGGCGTGACATCTATGTCCCTCTTCTCGTCACAAGGAACTCCAGCACGCCTGTACAACTTTGTATTCAGGACCGGGAAGGGAAAGGACTTCTAGTGCTGCTTGGCTCTCATGGCCATCTCCTGCTCAATGATGAGTCCCAAGTCAATGCTCCTCCAGGCTATGATTGACCCAAGATAGGTCTCCTGGTGGAGGATGGACTCATTATATGAAGGCATAATGGAGTTGCTAATGAATCCAAACCAGTACCGCGCAGCTACATTCAATTCCTTCTTCTCAATCATAGCTCATGCCTCAATCCATCTCGGGGTGGTGTCAGAAATGAGGGGAGCAAGCTAGCCCTTTAGATCAACCAAAGTTGTTGTAGTGGTAGCCAAATTCGGGTAGTCAAAAACTGACCCTCTATCAAATACAACATTAATATAATCGCGGCTCCATCTCACTACTGTCCCCCAGACCATGATGGAATCTACTGATCTGAAGGCACTGGCCTTTTTCTTGCCCTTAGGTACCAGGTCACCGTACGCTGTGTAAAATTCCTGGACCCATGTAGGAATACAGGGGTCTCGGGGCCTGGTGAACTGCTCAAACCTGTGGAACTGGAGAGTGTCCCACACATTAGGATGCCTGTCCACTAATCCATCTATAGCCAACCTCTTCTCCTCGAGAATTGTCCTCAATCTCTCGGCCTTTAATCTATTTAGTAGTCGGGGAGGAGAACCCTTAGCTGGTGGCACTGGAACCACCGTCTGTACCGGAGCTGGCACTATATCAGCAGGAGGAGGGGTGGCCTCTGGGATCCTAGACAGATCTTGGCGAACTCTGGAACGAATCTCATCTCGCCAGGATTGCAGAGGTTGGTCATCCTCAGGCTCAGATAATGCAGCCTAAGAATCAACTTGTTCCTATGTCAATTTAAAAGTGAGAAGGGAGACCTGATCTTCATGGGTGTACCATGCCCGATTAATCGTGGTCATGTCATCAAGTAGTTGGGCTTCTATCACATACGGTTGTTGCATTAAACCTCATTGATAAATTTGATCAGCCACTCCCTTGTTCACCGAATCAAGGCTTCTGTAAAAAGTACTGCAACAAAACGTTGTCGGGCAATCCATGAGTTGGGCATTGCAGCACTGACTTCTTAAATCATAGCCAAGTGTCATGGATTGGCTCATCCTCCAAACGCTTGAAGCTTTGGATGTTTTCCCGAAGAGTCATCATCTTCGAAGGAGGAAAAATCACAGTTGGAATGCGATGACAAGCTCTTCCCACGAAGTGATAGAATCTCTTGGCAACTCAGCCAACCACTTACACGCTTCTCCCATTAGAGAAAATGGGAACAACCTCAACCGAACCGACTCTTGGGATATGTTCTTAAAGGAGAATGGCCTGCAAACATCAACAAAGTTCCTTATATGCTCATGGGGATCCTCATGAGCCAACCCACCAAACAACCCTTTCAATTACAAGAGCTGCAACATGGTGCTTGTAATGTGGAAGACAACATTCCCTTCACCTGGAGGCAAGCGAATGGCACCAACTCCACCCACTAGATTTGGGTCATTGACATTCGGTTCATTGACATTGTTGAGATTTCCTATGTCATCTTGGTTGTCCACTTGACTACCATTGCTTCCGTTGACACTCATTTCCTCTGTTTTAAACAACACCACAAAAACCAAAACTAAAAGTAAGTAGATTCAACTATGACTAAAAAGAACAAAATTCAACTTCACCAAAAGAATATCAAACAACACAACTCCCCGGCAGTGGCGCCATTTTGATTAATAACGTTTCAAAGACACTTCATCCAATTCTAAGCATCAACGGTCGTTAATCAGTATAAAACCCAACTAAATGAGTTGGGGTCAAATCCCACAGGGAGCGTTACGTGTTTCAGATTCAATTGGGAAGTATGAACACGATCATATCAGTCATAGGAATAAAAATTATTGAATAAAGACATCATTCAAATCAGGGGGTAACATGAATGTCAAATAGGGAGTTTTTGTTTTGATTATCAACTACAAACAGTCGTAAACAGTACGAATTAACAATAATGAGATGGGTTCTTGGGATGTATCGATTATAAGCTAATATAGACAAATGGGTAATTGCAACTATTAGTAAATAACTATATATTAGTGAACAGACTAGGCTATAGTGGAGGTAAATTTTCTCTCGAACAATTTACCCCGAATCAAGTGATTTTTCTAGAACATCAACAAGCATGCAAAATAAGACCATCCCACACCTTAATCCATTCACTATCTCAAGCTGAATGTGTGGGATTGGGTTTAGAATTCACTCTCTAGAGCTGAATCCAGGTCAACCCAATACCCACAAACCATCAATCAATAATTTTTGTTTAAAAATCTCTCACTCGAGCAAGCCAAGAACACAAACATAGAACTGCATTTGCAACTACAATTCTTAAATTAAACCACAAATAATGATTGAACTCACTTTTAAATAACATTTAAACTAACAATTTGCAACACCCATAAGCTAAATCAGCCCATAATCACATAATCACACCCCAAGAATTGGGGTTTTAGCTAGACATCATAAAAAGG
>NW_006238981.1:1711059-1720795 GCF_000226075.1 Solanum tuberosum | reverse complement strand
CAATCCTTCAAAGCTTAGGAAAAACTAGAGAAAACTGCTAAAAACTTCACAAAAAATAGTTTCAAAGAGTAATTGATACTAAACTAAATGTTCAAAAATGTATTTATAGTCGCCAAAAATGTGCTGCGAAGAGTCATTTCGCGAAGTAAGTTGGGCTCGCCAAACCACTCGGCTAGCCGTCGTTCGATCACTTCCATCGTCCTTCTGTTTTGGCATTCAGCATCCTCAAGGTCTATAACTTTGGGTGATTTAGCACTACATCACGAAATTACTCGGTGATTCGCCGACTGCTTATTTCTCTCGCCAACTTAGTTTCTTCCCTCAAGGTTTGGCACACTGGAACTTTAGGTGGTCAGATAACCATTCGGCGATTCGCCAAGTGAACTTGGTTATCATCAGGATTGCCTTTCTTCATTCTTTCAGCTCGTTTTCTTCCTTTTCTGCAAGCTAGTGTCCTTGATTTGTTCCTCAATCCATATACATGAAAATCAAGGGTTTTATATCAGTTATAGGTACAAATTAAGCATTTGAGGATACTAAATCTATATAAACAAAGCCCTAAATGAGTCCAAATTTCTGACTCATCAGTAGGCCATAAGATATCAAATTAAAGGTTTTTGAATTATCTTTCCAACGCCAATAGGTTTGCGAAGTTTTGAGTTCGGATGAGTGAGATATAGCCTTTTGAAGTCAGGTTGTCTAGTTAAGGAAAGTTACCCAAAAATAATGAGGGGTATTTTGGTCTTTTCCTTCCCCAATCAAATTTAATTCATTTTTAGTAAGGTTTTAGGGGTCTAATCCAATTAGGTTCAGTTTTATAATCCTAATATACGCCTAGGGTTTTGGTTGAGAGTTCAAGAGGATAAAAGAGGAAAGGATCAAGGCGTTCGTCGAGGTTCTTAGTTTTGTTGCGGATTTTTGCAATGGGTTTGATCCCTAAGAGGTATGTAAGCTTCCATAGTGTTGGGTTTTTTCACCCACATGCCAATCATGATAATTTCAGCGAAATTCATTCTAGAAAGTTGAATGTTTGGTGTTCTTGAATTGTGTTCTTGAAATTGGTTTTCGTTCTTGAGTTTAGATGAGATTGATGAGTTCTTGAGAAAATGATGTTGCTTCTAGAGTTGTGTTTAATTAGATTCTTGTGTAGATGTATTGGGTATCTAAATCTAAAGATAAATTCAGAAAAAGGATCAAATTTTGGCAATTGGGGTTAGAAAACAAGGAAGAAAAAGTCGGGTAGAAAACTAGTACTACGCGGACCTGTTCCTCAGAAATGAAATTTTTTCTCTTTGCGTCGCGGAGAGATCGCGGACTCCACTGTTTCAAAAATTATTTCGACCAAACATTATAATTCATCTCCGCGTCGCGCACTTGCTCCCCTGATAGTGTTTTTCAACCCTTTCTCATGATTAACTATCTAAATCACTTTTAATCATCACATATCTTTCCTATCACAAATCATAACCTTGAATTCATAATTCAAATTCAAGGTAAAGCTAAGAGTTAAGTTTTTGTGAGTTCTTTCAAATATTTTAAGAAAATCCATTTGAGTCTTTTTGAGGAGTCTTCTACAACTCAAATAACTTGTTTCAAGACTCGAGCAAGTGAGTATAAGGATGAAGAGAATATATTCATGAGTCTACATTATCATCATGACATCCTTCCTATCATCAACCACAACTCTTGAATTCATATTTCACATTCAATAGAGAGTTAAGAGTAGATTTCAAGAAAGCTTTTGAGTTCAATAGTGAATCATTTGAGACAAACTATCGATTTCAAGTAAGTTTTGAGGAAGTAACTATGATAATGAGAAGAATCGTATACATGAGTTCCATAATGTTCTTTAGACCGTTGAGTCGAGTCTTTCATGCTCATAAATTCCGCATGAACGCTATACATTGAGTATCTTCGAGAGAAGTAGTATCTTCAAGTTCTAAGTCTTGAGTATCGAGTTCCTAACCCCTTGAGAATATATTCCTAATCAGTGGTCTATTGCATGTTACCCATGAAGTCCTTGAGTTGATTAGTTCATGCCCATAATTTCGCATGAACCCTATGAGTCGAGCAGTCTTGAGATGAGAAGTATCATTGAGTCCTTGAGTTAAGTAGTTCATGCCCATAATTCTGCATGAACCCTCCAAGTTGAGCATTCTTGAGATGAGTAGTATCATTGACTCCTTGAGTTCAGGAGTCTTTGAGTTCCAAGTATTGACTTCTATGCATGGTTATTGAAAACCTTGAATTGAGTCGTTCACATCCATAATTCAGCATGAATCATATCTTAAGAAGTCTTTTTTTACAAATTGTTTTTAGTTTTAAAGACTTGATCACTTGAGTTTGACAAAGAGTAGAGTTGAGTTCATTTTCTTTAAAATGATATATGGGAACTAAGTAGTCCCAAGAGTAAATGTTTTCACATTTAAAAGAGGAGGAAACTGAGATTTCCAAAAGAGTTTTGAACAGTTTGAGTAACATCTCTTTTTAGAGAAAGATTTTGAGTAATAACCTCAAAACACAAAAAGAGTTATGTTTTTAAACATATGAGTTGAGTATATTTTTGGGAGTAGTATTAAGTACCGATATAGGGATGAGTTGAGATAACTCAAGTCTCTATATACCATGTAGCCAACGTGGGTAGAAAGGGTCCTACTTTTAGATGATTCATTAATGCTTTTAAGAATAGCTTAGTGAATCCACTTAGTTGAAAGATCTTATACCCTGACAAAGTATAGGACTGTTCTGGCAGCATGGGCTTGACGTTGTATCATCACATAGCTCATAGTGATGGTTGTCGGTTAGAGAAACTCCCAAAGAGATATTTTTTATTCTTATATACACAGAGTTGTATTACATTTTATTATATACAAATTGAGTTGTTATTGTATTCTTCAATACATTGAGTTGTTTTCTATTGTTTTAAAAGCTTTCCATATATTGCATCTGTATTGTTGTTTTATATTGAGTTGAGTATACAGAGTTGAGTATCCAAAGTTGACTATCAAGAGTTGAGTACCCAGAGTCGAGTATCTGATAATTGAGTTGAGCCTTATTTCACTGAGTTGAATACCTTATTGTTGAGTTAAGCATTATTTCACTGAGTTGAATATATTATCTTTGAGTTGAGTATCTTATTCTTGAGTCGAGTTTAATTGAGTGAGTTGAGAAGAGGTAAGTATGTTTTTATCAAGTTCAAGCTTATGTTATACTTTAGAATTCCCCTTACATGCTCGTACATTCAATGTACTGAGCCATTTGTCCTGTATCGTTTCATGATGTAGCTACATGTATTCAGGATAATCAACAGGCGTTGTGTTGATACCACATGCAGTTTGAGTTAGCTATAGTGAGCCACCTTGCTTCCGGAGGGTTCCACTTGTACTTTCAGTTATATCCGTCATTAGGATGTCGTGGGTCTTTTCCCGACTTCCATCTTTGTCAGTTAAAGGCTTTATAGATAGACAATAGAGTTTGAGAAGTCTGCTTCATTTATCTTATTAAATGTTTTAAAGACTTGAGTTGACTATTGTTGGCTAGTTGAATATTCTATTTATATTCAGAGTAAATCATTTGAGTTAAAGCTTTGTATTTGACTTTCATGAATTATATTCAGTTTTTAAGCTTATGTATGCTTGAGTTAGTCTTCCACTTGTAGCCAGCTAGGATGAGGGTTCGCTTGTGGACCAGCAATGGTTCCCAAGTGCCAGCCACGTCAGGGTGTAGTCTCGGGTTGTGACAGTAAATAATAATGATAGTTAGATTTTTTTTTCTTATTTCTCTCTTTGTCTTCCCATTCTGTTACGCTAATTTGTACTACCTTCACCGTCCAAATAATTTTTTCTTAAAATGATAGAAAGATTATTGGAATTCAATAATCTACATCTTCAAATACCATTTTTGATTGATTCAATTAATTTTCTCTTTTGCCTTTATGTCACTCAGCCAATTGAAAAAGATCAATTTTTCCCTTAACTATATCTATATCTATATTAAGTTAAAAGCATGAAATCCTAACTTGAATGTTAAATTACTATAATATCTCTAACTTAGGTTATGACTTTTTCGATGAGTTGTGACTTTTCCGATAAGTTGTGACTTTTTTCAAAGGGTTGTGATTTTTCGATGAGTTCTAAATTTTCCAAAAAGTTGTTGATTTTTCAATAAGTTGTGACTTTTCTAAAGGGTTGTGCCTTCTTGGAAAGGTCGTGACTTTTCTAGTTAAGACACAAAAAACACTTGTTCATACTACCCTTTGTTGACTATATGTCACTCCCCGAGCCTACACCTTGGGCAGGACTGGCACTCGAGAACCATTGTTGGCCCCAAGCGAACCCTTGGTCTGGCTTACTACACAGCGGAAAGACTTAAACATAAGAAATATAACTCATGCAATAACTTAAGAGATAATAATTAGCCAAGAATGGCAACTCAAGTGTTAAACGTAAACAACTTATATGAATAAGACTAAAGAGCTATAACTAACTGTCTATGAAGCCTCTAACACAAATAGGGAAGTCGGGATAAGACCCCCGATCATCCTAACAACTGAAAACTAGAAAACAATGTAAAAAAAAGCCCTCCATAAAGCAAGGAGGCTCACCAACTGACTCTGAGTGCTCAACTGGATCAATGAGGCGCTGGATGATCATCCTGATTACATGTGTCTCCATCATGAAACGATGCAGGCCAACTGGCATCAGTACATTGAATGTATGAGTATGCGAATTGAATGCTAAACATAAAATAAGCTTGAAAAGAGCCTGAAAGAAACACTTACCTTGTCTTTACTCAACTCATAAATAACTTAACTCAATATAAAGCAATAAAACACATGCAATATACAGAAAAAATTTAAAACAGTAGAAAGCAACTTAGTTCGTTAAAGAAATGCAATAGCAAACTCAATTGTACTTGTATAATAAAGTAATATAGTTTATGTGGGAATTTCTCTAAACGACAACCACCACTATGAGCCTAAGTGGTAATACAGTGTCTTGCCCACGCTGCCAGAACTTTCCTATACTTTATCGTCATATAGAACCCCTTAACTAAGTGGATACACTAGTCTATACTAAAAATCACTTAATGAGTCATCTAAAAAGTATGATCCGTTACTACCCATGATAGTTGCATGGTTTATGGATACTTGAGTTAATATGAACTCGAATCCCCATATCGGTGCTTAATACTATTCCCAAAAATATACTTAGCTTATATGTTTTAAAACAAAACTTCTTTCTTTGGTTTCAGATAATTACTCAAAACTTTAGTTTGAAAGATTTCTTGGAAATCGGTGTTTCCCTTTCTTGCTGAAATGTGATAACATTTTTAACTCTTCAGAATACTTAGTTCCCGTATAATCTTTGAAGAATGAACTCAACTCTTTACTCTTTGCTTAACTTAAACTTACGTCTTAAAAAGTTAAACGTTTGTGAAAGACTTTTGAAAACTTTATGAACTTCTCTTAACTTGATTCTTAACTTCTAGGTTTGACTCCTAACTTTCCTTGAATTGAAGTATGGATTCAAGGTTCATGATCTCATGTTTATGGATGATTTCATTATGTTTAGATGTACTTAAGAGTGTTGGAATCAACTAGAAAACATAGGTACATTGCTAAGGAACTAATATGGAAAGAAGGGGAAAAAGTAGAAGACCTGGCGTCCCTAGCGCTCTGAGCGGCGCGGAGCGCCAGACCCAAAACTTCAGAACTGAAGTTGGGGCGCGCTGGTAGGAGTGACGCCCCAGGGGTGAAACTTTAGAGAACTCTTTGGGGCGCGATGCCCCACCCATTTCCCTAGGTGTTTGACGATTTTTCTTACTCGTTTTTCAACTCTAAACCATCTAAACTCAATTGGTTCTTTCCCCAAACGCTTAGAATCGACTAAACCCTCAATATATGTAAGATTCAACTCGAATTCACACCTAAATACATGAATCAATCTCAAGAAACTTCAACCACAAGAATCCACAAGATTTCAAACGAACTTCATCAAGAACTCATAGGATTTGCTTTCAAATCAATATAACTTTGCTGAATTGAATCATGATTGGCGCGTGGGTGAACTAACCCAACGCTATGTGATCTCACATACCTCATAGGGATCACCCCTTGATGAAATCCACAAGCTAAATCCTTACGAATGAGGATCTTGGCTCTTTTCTCCTTTTCTCTCCTCTTGCGTTCTTTCTCCAAAAATCCTAAATCTATTTTTCAAAAGCGTCAACTGAATCCTATCAGTTTAGACCTTAAAAAAATTACCAAAAACGAATTAATTAAGTTGGGTATGGAAAAGACCAAACTACCCATCAAAATCCGGATTGGACTTTCCTTATCCAAACAACCCAACTTCCAATGGGTATATCTCACTCATACGATCTCGGAATTGCGCAAACTCGGCGGCGTTGGAAATATTATTCCAAGATATTTCCTATGATATCTGTAAACACACCTAAATCATCATGAGCTAGGAGTTATGGTCGTTTGAAGTTGACCAAAATCTCAACGTAACATACTTGGCATATTTTCTAGATTTTTATGTTCTTTCCAAAAATGACTATTTCCAATTTTTAACTCTTCCTAGTTCGTTCGAATAACGAGATGTTACAATATCTCCCCATTGGGAACATTCGTCCTCGAATGAGATTACTCTTACTAGGCTAAGGGTGTAACATCAATCATTCAGTTCAAACACCCAACAAGCAAATGCAAAAACAACAAGCCAACTTATAAATAAATACTAAGAAAAGGATTAGTACCTAAATTTGGAACTTCTCCGGATTCAAAGAGATGTGGATATCTCTTCTTCATGTCCTCCTCAACTTCCCAAGTAGCTTCCTCAACAAATTGATTCCTCCAAAGAATTTTGACTGATGCTACCTCTTTAGTTCTCAACTTGCGAACTTGGCGATCTAGAATCTAAATGGAATCTCCTCATAAGCAAGCTATCCTTGATCCCACTATCTTCAGTTGGTATGATCAATGCAGGATCGCCCATGCACTTTTTCAACATGGAGATGTGAAATACCGAATGAACCACGGCTAACTCTTGTGGTAGCTCCAACTCATAAGCTACATTACATACCCTTTTCGATATTCTATAAGGGCCAATATACCGAGGACTAAGCTTCCCCTTCTTACCAAACCTCATAACACCCTTCATGGGTGAAACTTTCAAGTATACCCAATCATCTACTTCAAACTCTAACTCCCTTCTCCTAACATCAGTGTAGGACTTCTGGCGAATCTGGGCTGTTTTCAACCTCTCTTGAATAACCTTCACCTTCTCCATAGCTTAATAAACTAAGTCCGATCCTATCAATCCTGCATCACCAACATGGGAGAAGATGCAGATATCGTACTGGATGAACTAAGTTCGATCCTATCAATCCTGCAACACCAACTTCAAATCATCCAGTACGATATCTGCATCTTCTCCCATAAAGAGATTCATAAGGAGCCATATAGGTGCTAGAGTGGTAACTATTGTTGTAAGAAAATTCAATAAGGGGTAGGTGATCATCCCAATTACCTTTTAAATCAATCACACAGGCCCTCAACATGTCTTCTAAGGTCTGAATAGTGCGCTCTTCTTGCCCATCTGTCTGAGGATGAAAGGCAGTACTTAAGTTCACCTTTGAACCAAAGCCTTTTTGGAATGACTTTCAAATCTGTGCAGTAAATTGTGCACCTCTGTCCGAAATAATGGAGACCAGAACTCCATGAAGTCTAACCAATTCTTGAAGATACAACTTGGCATAGTCCTCTGCTGAATGGGTAGTCTTTACCGGAAAAAAGTGGGCTGATTTTGTCATTCTATCAACAATCGCCTAAATAGAATCATGCTACCTGTGAGACATTGGTAAACCTGTGATGAAGTCTATATTAATCATCTCCCAATTCCACTCCGGATGTTCTATATTTTGAGCTAACCCACCAGGCCTTTGATGCTTTACTTTAACTTGCTGGCAATTCGGACACTTAGCAACAAATTCTGCAATGCCCTTCTTCATACTACTCCACCAATAAACTTCTCTCAAATCACAATACATATTTGTGGAACCCGGATGGATAGAATATTTAGAGCTATGATCTTCCTCTATAATCCTTTCTTGAAGTTCATCCACCCTTGGTACACACAACCTACCTTGATACCTCAATAAGCCATCTCCCCCTTGTTCAAAAGCCAATACTTTTTGTTTATGAACATTTGCCTTTAATTCAAGAAAAACAGGATCTTGGTCTTGCTTCTCTTTTACTTCTGACACTAATGATGATTCAGCCCCATTCATCACCACTACTCCTCCTTCTGTGGAGTCCATTAGTCGAACTCCTAATCGTGCAAGTCTATGAACATCTTTTGCTAACTCTCTCTTTTCTTCCTCAACCTGGGCGGTACTACCCATAGACAACCTACTTAAAGCATCAGCAACAAAATTAGCCTTACCTGGGTGATAAAGAATACTCATGTCATAATCCTTGAGCAATTCTAACCACCTTCTTTGTCTGAGATTAAGCTATTTCTAAGTAAACACATATTGAAAACTCTTGTTATCAGTGAATACATCCACATGAACACCATACAAATAATGACGCCATATCTTCAAAGAAAATACTACAGCAGCTAACTCTAAGTCATGGGTTGGGTAATTAACTTTCAACTGTCTGGAGGCATAAGCTATAATCTTGCCATTCTGCATTAATACGCAATCCAAACCAACTCTAGATGCATCACAATACACCACAAAACCTTGAGTACCTTCTGGTAAGGTCAAAACTGGGGCAGTAGTCAACCTCTCTTTTAATTCATGAAAGTTTTTCTCACAAGCTTCAGACCATTTAAACTTCATTGTTTTCTGGGTTAACTTGGTCAAAGGGGATGAAATAGATGAGAACCCTCTACGAACCTTCTATAATATCAAGCCAAACCCAAGAAACTCCTAATATCGGTTGGAGATGGTGGGTCTAGGACAATTCTACACTGCCTCTATTTTCTGGGTATCAACTTTAATTCCCTCACCAGAAACTATGTGGCCCAAGAATGCCACAGACTCAAGCCAAAACTCACATTTAGAGAACTTAGCATATAACTTTGTATCTTTCAAAGTCTGAAGAACTATTATGAGATGGCTAGCATGATCTTCCTCATTCCCCGAATAGATTAGATTGTCATCAATGAAAACGATAACAAACATATCTAAATAAGGCTTGAATACTCTATTCATAAGGTCCATGAACGTTGCAAGTGCATTAGTTAAACAGAACGACTGACCAGAAACTCATAATGACCATAACGGGTATATCACATTCCCTTACTCTTAACTGATGGTAGCCAGATCTGAAGTCTATTTTCGAAAAACAAGTGGCACCCTGAAGCTGGTCGAAAAGATCATCAATTCTCGGAAGAGGATACTTGTTCTTGATGGTAACTTTGTTTAACTGACAGTAATCTATACACATCCTAAGGGAACCATCTTTCTTTTTCACAAATAAGACCGGAGCGCCCCAAGGTGAGACACTTGGTCGAATAAAACCCTTATCAAGGAGATTTTTCAATTGTTTTTTAAGCTCTTTCAACTCTGCTGGTGCCATTCTATATGGTTGAATAGAGATAGGACGAGTATCGGGAAGAATGTCTATGCCGAAGTTTATTTCTCTATCAGGAGGGACTCCGGGTAGATCATCTGGAAAGACTTTTGGAAACTCTTTTACTATTGGAACTGACTGATTGGG
>NW_006238981.1:1690093-1709861 GCF_000226075.1 Solanum tuberosum | reverse complement strand
AACTTGACTACTCGAGTTCTACAATCTATTGATGCATAACAGGCATGAAGCCAGTCCATACCTAGAATGACATCAAAATCTACCATGTCTAACTCAACTAAATCGGCCATGGTGCTCTTGTGATTAATGGAAATGACACAATCACGATACACTCGCTCAGCTAGAATAGACTCTCCAGTAAGTGTAGAAACACAGAAGGGTTCACCATGTTTCTCAGGATGAACATCAAAATTATTTACAACATAAGGGGAACTTGCTCATGAGTCTAGCAAAGGATAAACATCAAGAGAAAAGACTTTGTTCATACCAGTGATAATATTTGGAGAATTCTCTTTATCTTGACGACTAGTGATCGCGTAGAGGCGGTTTGCTCCTCCGCCAGTACCGGAAGTAGCTCCTCTAGGTGAAGTCTTGTCTGGTGGAGCAACTGATGAAGATTGGGCTCTATTGGCCTAATTCATCTTACCTTGCCGGTCCTTGGGACACTCTTTCATGAAGTGACCCTCTTGTCCACAGTTGAAACAACATGTGGAACCATCGCGACACTTACCCGGGTGGGTTCTACCACACTTAGCACATATCGGAGCCCAATTACCTCCTTGTGCCACACTACCCTGAGACTGCGCAGGTCTAGTTCTGAACTTCTACGAATTCTGGCCATTATGCTCACCTTTGTTTATGGGTTTAGGTGCACTAGCAGATGATGGAGCATGTCCCTTTTTCTTTTGCTGAAAGGACGAACGATTCACATTACTTCTTTGTTGTTCGGACTCATTCCCTATCTTAGCTTTCTTGTTTCTAAACTTTTCCCTATCCCTCAGCTTCTCTTCCTCAACCTGCTGCACATAAACCATCAACCTTGTTATATCCATGTCACCTATTAGGATTGCAGCCCTACCTTTCTTACTCGACAGACGAGACAGCCGAACAACATACAAACTCATCCTACTCCTCATATCCGCAACCATCTCCGGAGCATAGCAGGAGAGTTGGGTGAAATTCAAGCTATACTCATGAACACTTAGTGAATCTTGCTTAAGGGTGAGAAATTCCCGTACCTTAGCCTATTTCAATTCTCGGGGAAATAAACGCCCCAAGAAAGCTTCATCAAAACATGCCCAACTCGCAGGTGGTGCTCCCTCAGCTCTACCCTTCTTCTACTAGTCAAACCAAGTCCTCGCAAAATTCTTCAATTGATATGCAACTAGTTCAACCCGCTCAGCATCGGCAACATGCATAACATCAAATACCTTTTTCAATTCCTCAATAAAGTTCTCTGGATCCTCAGAAGTGTTTGAAACAGTGAAACTTGAAGGGTTCATCCTCAAGAATTCGCGGATCCTCGAAGTGTCAGCCTCTTCTTGTCGAGCCCCTTTTTTTTGCCCAACCTGGTTAGTCACAGCTTGACTTAGCATCCTTATCGCTTCTCTGAACTCAACATTGGTAACTTCTCCTTGGGGTTGCACTTCAGGTGCATTGGGTACCCCTTGCTCCTCAACATTACGCCTAGCAGGACGACCTTTGACAGCTCTTCGTGGAGGAATGATTAACTGAAAACACACGCAAGCACGAATTAGAAAGATGTTTTAGAGATCAAACTCTAACGCACGAAATGAGTGTGAAAGAAGTAAGATAATTTCATAAGTGTCACAGCCTCCTAATTATAAATGTGGCGCGCTTCACACCGATAACTAGGACTCTACATACACGGCTTCATAGACTCCCTAGGACTCTTGAACTCTGTGCTCTGATACCAAGTTTGTCACGCCCCGATCCTACACCCTGAGTGGGACTGGCACTCGAGAACTAGAAAGCAATATAAAAAAGAGCCCTCCAGAAAGCAATGAGGCTCACCAACTGACTCTGAGTGCTCAACTGGATCAACGAGGCGCTGGATGCGGATCCTGGTTACCTGTGTCTGCATCATAAAACGATACAGGCCAACTGACATCAGTACATTGAATGTACGAGTATGCAAGTTGAATGCTAACATAACATAAGCTTGAAAAGAGTCTGAAAGAAACACTTACCTTGGCTTTACTCAACTCATGAATAACTCAACTCAATATAAAGCAATAAATCACATGCAATATACATAAAGCTTTTTAAAACAGTAGAAAGCAACTTAGTTTGTTAAAGAAATGCAATACCAAACTCAACTGTACCTGTATAATAAAGTAATATAGTTTATGTGGGAGTTTCTCTAACCGACAACCACCATTATGAGCCTAAGTGGTGATACAACGTCTTGCCCACACTGCCAGCACTGTCTTATACTTTGCCGTCATATAGAACGCCTTAACTAAGTGAATCTACTAGTTTATGCTAAAAAGCACTTAAGGAGTCATCTAAAAAGTATGATCATTTACTACCCATGATGGCTACATGATTTATGGAGACGTGAGTTAATATGAACTCGAATCCCCATATCGGTGCTTAATACTATTCCCAAAAATATACCTAGCTCATATGTTTTAAAACAAAACTTCTTTCTTTGGTTTGAGATAATTACTCAAAACTTTAGCTTAAAAGCTCTCTTGGTAATCGGTGTTTTCCTTTCTTGTTCAAATGTGAAAACATTTTTAAATCTTGGGAATACTTAGTTCCTGTATAATCTTTGAATAAATGAACTCAACTTTTTACTCTTTGCTTAACTTAAAACTTAAGTCTTAAAACAAAGTAAAAACATTTGTGAAAGACTTGAAAACTTTATGAACTTCTCTTGTCTTGATTCTTAACTTTTAGGCTTGACTCCTAACTTTCCTTGAATTGAAGTATGGATTCAAGGTTCATGATTTCATGTTTATGGATGATTTCATGATGTTTAGATGTACTTAAGAGTGTTGGAATCAACTAGAAAACATATGTACATTGCTAAGGAACTAGTACAGAAAGAAGGGGGAAAAAGTAGAAGACTTGGCGTCCCTGGTGCTCTGACCGGCACGGGGTTCCAGACCCAAAACTTCAGAACTGAAGTTGGGGCGCGCTGGTAGGCGCGACGCCCCAGGGGTGAAGCTTTAGAGAACTCTAAACCATCTAAACTCAATTGGTTCTTTCCCCAAACACTTAGAATCGACTAAACCCTCAATATATGTAAGATTTAACTCGAATTCACACCTAAATACATGAATCAATCTCAAGAAACTTCAACCACAAGAAACCACAAGATTTCAAACGAATTTCATCAAGAACTCATAGGATTTACTTTCAAATCAATATAATTTTGCTGAATTGAATCATGATTGGCGCGTGGGTGAACTAATCCAATGCTATGTGATCTCACATACCTCGTAGGGATCACCCCTTGAAGAAATCCACAAGCTAAATCCTTACGAACAATGATTTTGTCTCTTTTCTCATTTCTTCTCCTCTTGCAATTCTTTCTCCATAAACCCTGACTCTATTTTTCAAAAGCGTAAACTGAATCCTATCAGTTTAGACCTTAAAAAAATTACCAAAAACGAATTAATTAAGTTGGGTATGGAAAAGACCAAATTACCCTTCAAAATCCGGACTGGACTTTCCGTATCCAAACAGCTCAACTTCCAATGAGTATATCTCACTCATACGAACTCGAAATTATGCAAACGCGGCGGCGTTGAAAATATTATTCCAAGATATTTCCTATGATATCTGGAAACACACCTAACTCATCCTGAGCTAGGAGTTATGGTCATTTGAAGTTGACCAAAAATTAACTTAACATACTTAACAAATTTTCCAGATTTTTATATTCTTTCCAAAAATGACTATTTCCAATTTTTAACTCTTCCTAGTTCTTTCGAAAAGCGAGATGTTACACTATAAATAGAGGGGCTTCCTATCATTTTTCAACCACAATTTTTTTTAATATTCTACTCTTCTTCTTCTTGCATTTTAAAAAATTTAGTGTGATTTAATATTTTCATTCTTTAGTTATAAAGTATTATATATGTCCCGAATACCACAATAAGTTATTCACACTCTTTTACATTCTTTACTTATAAATTATGAATTCTCATAGTTATTACATTAATTATGTCTATCTTTCATCTTTCCTTATATTAACTTTTGACCAATAATTTTTCATATTATTGTACCGCTCCTATATATGTGATAACACGGAGTTTTTATTTTTTCCTTGCATGAGTCATGCTTGGTTTAATAAATTGAAAATCGTTTAAAAGTATATGAACTATATCTTTGTTGGTGTAAGATAAACATGTGATTACATACATGATTTCACATATAGAATATATTCTTTAATTTTAATTTCTAGTTTTTTCGGTAAAAAAAATCGAAACCTTTCTCAGTTAACTATGGATAGTTAGATAACTATCTTTGATTTATGTACACGGTCAATCGACAAGTCAAATATGAGAGCCAACAACAAGAACGTTACCTATTATGTTATAAATTATAAAATAAAAATTAATATACAAAAAAATAGTTCTAAAAAATAAAATATAGTTGTTCTTTTCACATCTTCATATGACATCTAAACAGTTTAACATAGAATACACGTGTAAAGTACATCTGGTTAGATGACAAGAAAAATACACAACAAATATCGTCTATAATTTAATATTTGTCAGATACAACCTATTACATGATTGAACCTCATCAAATTGAAATAAATATATACATTATTGCATTTAACTAATAAAAATTTTCATTGACCATCTTCATAGGTTCACGTGAATAATAGATATATATATATGAAGATCCAAATTGAACATTCACAAAAGAATATGCACTATTATTCTGTCCAAAGCTGATTATTCAAATCTTCGCTTAAATAAGCTATACTATTTAGTATAACATATATTTTATGAATTGGTAATCACGTGCAACGCACGTGTTGAAAAACTAGTTCTAAAAAAATGTTCATATGTAAGTTTGATTGAATAGTTAAAATTAACATAAAACGAGGTCCCTTCAAGAATACTTGATAAAACTGAAATGACATAAATTGTAACATATGAGTAGGTATTTGTATTTAAATTAAAGTATTATATATGTCACAAATGTATTATCAAGTTAACAAGATCTTCTAATTTCAAAATATATTATTTTAAAATATTTCGAGTTCTTTTTCAAAAAAAATATCACAACAAATGTGAAAATATGTGAATCTATATGAATCATTTAAAATTTATCATTGACAAACTAAATTTTATATTCAGTATCATGAAATAAACATTTTCATTTTGTCCCTTCACTAAATTAAAATCTAATAACTATAAAAAATAGTAACATTAATTCTAAGTCCTATTTATTTATGCAAGTATAAAATTTATTAGAAATTCAGCTATTGCACATTAATTCTTTAGTTATAACATTATAAATCCTTTCAATTATTACTAATTATTGCAAACGTTATTCACACTCTTTTACATTCTTTAGTTATAATAATATGAATTCACATAGTTAATACGTTAATTATGTCTATCTTTCATCTTTCCTTATATTAACTTTTGACCAATAATTTTTCATATTATTATACCGCTCCTATATATGTGATAACACATAGTTGTTATTTTTCTTCCATGAGTCATGCTTGGTTGAATAAATTGAAAATCGTTTACAAGTATATGAACTATATATTTGTTGGGTGTAAGATAAATAGGTGATTACATATATGATTTCATAGATAGAATATATTCTTTAATTTAAATTTTTAGTTTTTCCGGTAAAAAAAATGGAAGTCTTTCTCAGTTAATTATGGACAGTCAGATAACTATCTTTGATTTATGTACTTGGTCAATCGAAAAGTGTAATATGAGAGCCAACAACAAGAACACCGTCTATTATGTTATAAATTATAAAATAAAAATTAATATACAAAAAAATAGTTCTAAGAAATAAAATGTAGTTGTTCTTTTCACATCTTCATATGACATCTAAACAGTTTAACATGGAATACACGTGCAAATCACATCTAGTTAGATGACAAGAAAAATACACAATAAATATCGTCTATATTGTAATATTAGTGAGATACGACTAATTACATGATTGAACCTCATCAAAATTGAAAAAAATATATACATTATTGCATTTAACTAATAAAATTTTCATCGACCATCTTCATATGTTCGCGTGAATAAGAGATATATATGACGATCCACATTGAACATTCATAAAAGAATCTGCAATATTTATTTTGTGCAGAACTGATTATTCAAATCTTCGCTTAAATAATTAATACTATTTAGTATAACAAATATTTTCTGAATTGGTAATCACGTGCAATGCACGTGTCGAAAAACTAGTTCTACAAAAAGATCAAATGTAAAACACATATGTAAGTTGGATCAATTAGTTAAAATTAACATAAAACGATGTCCCTTCAAGAATACTTGATATAACTGAAATGACATAAATAGTAACATAAAATTATCTATCCCCCTTTGAATAATCATAAACATCTCTGTGGAGGAAGCTAGTCGAGTATATGACATATACGTATAGCAAGAACAAAAATAAAGAATCTAATTTATTTTTTTATAAACACGCAAAACTCATTTAATAACTAGTATAATCACATAAACAAGTATAGAATTAGTGTTATGATCACAGGGAAAAGAGAAATTCAAGATGTATTTGAAAAAAGATGAATCTAATAATTGATAAATATTAAAACCAGAAGAAGCATCATATCGATTAAATATCTTTTGATAAGAAAATTACACAAAATTTATTTATAGAACCAAAAGTTATAAATTCAATATATAAATTTATAGAAATGTCACCACTATAGTCATAAGACTTCAGCAAATAAACCATTTCAGTATCATTCTCTTTGACATGATCATCTAACATCACGCGAACTTCATCCATCATATCATAACAAGTAGTTGTCATTGAGCTATTTCCTTCAACGATTTGAGAAGATGAGATACAAGAAATTGTTTTTCTATATAGTAGACTAAGTTTAACAGAGAAACACTTCACCCTTTTGGTCGGCGTTATATAGTACTTACAGTGGCCAATGTGTACGTTTAAATAGCGATTTTAATCCCTATTTTATATATTTCACGTTTGCTCCCTGCATAATTTGATAAAGCATAATTAACCTTCAATTAATATAATAAATGTGCGATTTTGATCCTTCAAACTAACAAAAAATTAAAATTTAATATAGTCATTTATTTTTTAAATATAAGGACTTAATTCAACCAAAAAATTGAAAATAATACAGTTATAAAAGTCATTTGAAAATATTAACTCAAGACATCGAAATAAGAAGATGACGACGAAAATAGACAAATGGTCGTTTAAGCATTTATACTTAGTTCATATTTTTATTTTTTATTTTTTATTTATTTATTATGTTAACATTTTAACTTCCATTAATTTGAAGGATTAAAATTGTATATATATATTAATTGAAGGCTAATGATGCATAGTCGAATTATACATGGGTCAAAACTGAAATATACATATAACTCAAAGATCAAAATAGGTATTTGTCGTACAAATAATTTTTATTTGACCTATCTATTTATTGTTTTCTTTCTTCAGTCAAGACAAACGTATAATTTTGTCTTTTTTTTCCTTTCATGGGTTTAGTATGAAGGGCGTTGTTTTCTTGACAAATATTATTTTTCACTGTTAAGCTTCTAAAACACAGTATCCAAGGAAACATTTTTAATTATAAGAAAAAATCACTTTTGTACGATTCAAAATTCCAAAGATCATGGTCATGCCTATTCTAATTCACCAATTGGTAAGTCAACCCTCCATCCAAAGGAAAACTAAAATGATACGCGGAGGTAATTAAATAACACATAATTTAAAATCATAACCCCATCTTTTAAATATAGAAAAGAATGTGTAAAATAACAAAATACACCAAAACTAAGTGTCACCAATACAAAAACATCTAATTGAATACAATCATCTCAGAAATATAATTTTGTTTGAAATAATAAAGTCATGAAAGTAAAGATATATGAAGTATGCCATCACTTTGAACACCAAGTAACTCGCAAAAGCTTCGAAAGAAGTATTGCTTTGAATGAAATATAAACTAGGCCCTGCAAGTGTTAGGATATTCATAAAAAGATGCAATAAAAGTAGTATAAGTAAGATAATACATGTACTTAGTAACTATTATAGGCTGATTTACATAGAGTTAGCTAGATAACTATATCATAAGAAGTACAAAATGTGTTAAAGAATGACAAAAGTCCCACATCGATGGTTAATGAGATGGGTGTACTCCTTATAAGGCTTGGGCAATCCTCCTTCCTTTGAGCTAGCTTTTGGGGTGTGAGTTAGGCCTAAGACCTAATTTAACATGGTATCAGAGCAGGGCCCGTCTCACCCGATATTGGGGCCCCCAAAATCAAAATTCCCACGCACCAGATGTTAAGCATTGGGCGTGAGGTGGGGTGTTAAAGAATAACAAAAGTCCCACATCGGTGGTTAATGAGATGGGTGGACTCCTTATAAGGCTTGGGCAATCCTCCTTCCTTTGAGCTAGCTTTTGGGGTGTGAGTTAGGCCTAAGACCTAATTTAACAAAATGTACCAAGAACAGTTCATAAGTTTAATTCATTACATGTCATGATCTGATATTGAACTATGATGGTGCTTACCATAAACCTCATGTAGGCAAGTCGAAACCCAACTTCGAGCGATGAATATACCAAAAGATACAACTACACAGAAGCAATAAGAAGAAGAAGAAGAGAGGTTTGTAGCATAAATATGCATAAAATAATACAAAATATACAACAAAAAAAGTCTGAAAGTGACCAAGAGAGACACACTATATACAAGAGCCAACCCTGAACATGGTGTCACCGACACAAAAGTATCTAAGTACAAAAAGGACTATATACATCAAATTTTTCTAATCAAAACAAAATACATAGACAATACGAAAGGAATAAAACAACAATCTCCGAAAATCAAAACCTCACTACAATCCAAATCAACAACAACAATTGGAAATTCGAACTTGGCGAGGGTGGCTTCTACTATGAGATGCATCACAACAAAAGTGTAGTATGAGTACCAAATATGGAGTACTAAGTAGGCATCATATGCCGATCGAGTTCGAACATAAACTATATAAACAAAGAGGGACAATAGTAATAACACTACATCTTAGCAGCTAATGGGAGATATACCAACCACGATAGTGAAGATAATAACAACAACACATGACAACTAATAAAACACAATCGTGATCAAATAGATAACATGATGATGTAATCCATGTGGACAATGCATAAAAATAGAAGTCCGACAAAGTTCCTCGAGCCGCCCCAAATTATCTTTCGAACTTGACAACTAATGTAATGCAATAAATATAACCTAGAATAGTTTCTCAGGCCGCCCCAGAGTGTTTCCTTGAGCTTATCATTAAAGTAGACCGATGAGTTAAAATAAGTACCTCTCTTGAATAAATGCCTCAGAAAATGATACATTTCCTTTCAAAATCTTAATTTTTAAAAAATAAAAATTAGTGACACGCTCCAATAGAGCCCAAAATGATAATAAATTGTTAAAGTGTCTCAATTATACCTTTCTATACATGAATGCATTCCAAAATATAGTAAGTCCATTCTCAATTCAATCACACCACAAAAGAAAATGGATAGACACTCATCACATTATAGTCATACTAACGTGAAAGTCCAGAATCCAACTAGCTCAAGGTCTCAGGCCCATAAATTGTAATCAAGTAAAATCTCAGATGTACTCAAAGAAAATCACAAAATCATATCAAATCAACCAATGTGTATTGTTGCTTCTTATTGCACACACAAGTGTACGTAGACATGTAAGTAATAAAGTAGCCCTTTTTAAGTGTCGGATGTCATACTCACATAGACTTAAGATTACATTATATTTTATTCTTCCAATCACTATAACCTAAAGCAAGTGTTTCCAGAAAAGTGAGGCATTATTCTAAGTGATAAATTATTTAAAGTAACTAAGCAAACTAATATGATTCAATTTCAAATTGGAGTACAGACAATCACTTGGGTAATTCCAGGGCAATAACCCGCTTTCGATTCATGCATATTATATCTTCTAATGCATGTCAATTGGTTATCAAATCAATGATTTACAGGGTTAAATATATGATCATGATCTCTTGACCTTTAATCACTTACTTTAATTGGGAGTCTAACTACATCGCTGAGCGGGGATAGACTGAACCAATTACCTAGCATTACGTTTTCATCCTGTCTATTAACCAAGCAAGGTCTCTAGGTATATACCTATCCTAGAAACAAATCAACCTTAATTCTAGAGAAGATCATGCTCATTTTGTCCCACGTTCTTCTAACATCTAGTACTTCGAAAATCCAACTAGAGATTCGTACAAGTTAAAATTCAGTTTTTAGTTTTAGGTCAACTTCAAACAACCATGACTTTCAGTACATAAAGAGTTAGGTGGCCCATGAAGTATTAAATCAAATGTCTTTGAGTCCTCTTTCCAACACTGCCAAGTTTGCTAAATTTTGAGCTAGGAGTAAGAAGTTATGCTTGTTTGAGTGGAGCCTCTCTAGTTAAGGCTTTCTATTCTTTTAAGGAGTTGGTATTTTGGTATTTTCCTTACCCCTAAAGGCCTACCCACATTGTACCCACCCAAGTTAAGGGTCTAATCAGATGCTAAGTCAGTATAGACATTCCAAAAGCGTTTAGGGATTTTAGAGCAATTTCAAGAGGAGAAAGGAGAAGGGTTTCAAGCATTCTTTCAAGAACTTGAGAATTTGGCAAAGAATAAGTGTTCTTTGAGGTATGTAATCTTTCCTAATGTTGAGCTTGTTCTCCCTCACACCAATCATGTAATTTCATTCATGAATTTGTCCATGAGATTGTTTAGATTGAGATTCTTGAGAAGTTCTTGAGTTTTAAATCCATTCTTTAACTATGGAGGTTTTTGAGTCCTTGAGGTAAAGATTTTGTGAATGAGTGGTATTTCTTGATAAAATTTGAGTGGGTGTTTGATTGTCTGTGTTGGGTTTATGAATCAAAGGGATTTTGGAAGAAACCAATCAATTCTAGATGAGTTACGACCTAAAATTTGAGAAGAAAATTCATCATATTTTTTGGGCTTGAGGCTGGGGCAACGCACCCCTATAGCGTCAGGGGGATGGCGCCATACGCCTGCAGTGCGCCCCAAAGTAGCCCCAACACTTTTGGGGCTGGAGCGGCGCACCACTTATATGTCAGGGGCTTCAGGCCCCTTTCTTCTCTGTTCTTCATCCCGTATGTGTTTCTTCAAATCGTGTCTTCACTCTATATATATTTATCCTAATCATAGCTCTTAAATTATCATTTCAAATCAAGGTAAAGTTAAGAGGAAAGTCCAAGAAAGTCCTTTTGAGTCATTTTGATAAGTCTTTTGCAATTATGTATAAATTGATTTAAGACTTGAGTAAATGAGAATGAGGAGAGTTGACTTTTATTTTTCAAAAGAGTATAAGAGGGAACTAAGTATTCCCAAGTGTAATACTTTTACATTTAAAATGAGAGAAACATTATTTCTAAATGAGTTTATGAGGAGTCTTGATCATCACCTCTTTTAAGAGGATCTTTTGAGCAATTATCTCAAATTGAGAAAGAGTTATGTTTTAAACATATGATCATGAGTTATATATTCTTGGGAGTGGTATTGAGCACCGATATGGGGATGATTTCAGACAACTCAAAATCCTCATAAATCATGTATGCCAACATGGGTAAAAGGTCATACTTTTTAGATGATCCCTTATTTCTTTTAAGCATAGCTTAATGGATAAACTTAGTTGAGGAGTTCTATACCCAGCAAGGTATAGGACAGTTCTACCAGCATGGACGAGACGTTGTATCATCACGTAGCTCAGAGTTATTGTTATCGATTAGAGAATCTCCCAAATAAGAATAAAGAGTTTATTATTGTATTTTTATACATATTGAGTTGATATCTACTATTTTAAAAGCTTTATATATTGCATCTCTTATTGTTGCTTTCACATTTTAGTTGAAAAAAGGTGAGTATGTCTTCCCAGAGTATCAGTTTAGTTGCTTATGTTTCAGTTTTTTCCTTTACATGCTCGTACATTCAATGTACTGATGTATTGCATCTTATTTATGATGCAGATACAGGTGTTCAGGGTCATCAACAGGTGCTTCGTTGATCCCATTGCATTCCATCTAGCTTTGGTGAGCCTTCTTGCTTTTCAGAGGGCTTCACATTATTGTTTTGTTCTTGTTAGGTTGTCGGGGGGGTCTTGTCCCTAAATCCATTGTATTATATAGAGGTTTCATAGACAATAGTAGTTGGGGAGTCTTTCTCTGTTTTCCCTTGTTGATGTTCCTTTATGACTTTGAGTTAATTACTTGTGTTTATTTAAGTACTTTCAAACATTTGTTGAGTTAAGTTGTTTTGAGACTATATGAGTTAAGTTGGTATTTGGAGTTTTGATTTTTCTTGAGTAAGTCTTCCACTAAGTAGTTAGCCAGGCCAAGGATTCGCTTGGGGACCATCGATGGTTCTCCAGTGTTGGCCACGTCCAGGGTGTAGACTCGGGGCGTGACAGTTCTATCCTCATATTCCTCTCTTGAGTTCAATTCTGACTATGAATTTATTTCAATGGTGGTCAGTCACGAAATACTAAATTAAGTACAAAAGAGTAATTCATATTATAACCAATATCAATCCATCAAATTCAATAATATGCAATCATCTTCTAGCCATAGCCTTAGAACAAGAGAATTTCGCTACTCATAATGTGATTCTCAATCTTCAAGTATTCAAGAAACATAAGAGAATTCGATAAAAGTAAAGCGTAAGAATGAACCCTAATATTGAAGAAATAGTTCTCCATGTTGTCATTCTCCAAAAGCCAGAAAAATAATATAAACCCGGTCTATTTATACTTTGGGAAAAGTCTGTAAAAAATTTAGACTCGGGTTCACGACGTGTGCCTTGTTAATTCAACTTTTACTGCACTCATCCTCTCTACGACGTGGAGAGGATATGCAGTCCTCTGCATGCCTTGCATCATCTGTGAAGAAAATAAATTAATTCCCTCTCCGTAACACGGAGAGGATACAAAATCAGTGGATTTTCTCACTTTGACTTCATCTTCTCCTTTGACACTTTATCGATTGTGCTTTCGCGCTTCGACCCAATCTTCACTTCACGTACTGCCACTTTTGTGCCCTTTTTTTATCTTGTTTTCAAACCTTCAAGTACTAATCATTTTGGTTAATCATAATGCAATAACATGACTTAAACACTATCAATAACAAAAGAATTTGTCCCTAAACTCGGCTAAGGCATGCGTGTTATATGGCTCCTAGGCATATAAATATGCCCAAGATCACCACCCCACACTTAGAGCTTTGTTTATTCTAGAAAAATTTACATACATACACCCTAGACCTAGAATCACCACCAATTGCATTTGTGCTTCAGCTAATTACTTTCAGGAATCTTTTTATTAAGCCACAATAAGCATGTTTTCGTTCACACTTTGCCTTGACCGTCATCTAGACACCATATGACTTCTAGTATTGACTCAACAACTTTTCACAACTCAAACATTAAAACTTCATGCCAGCAATCAGATGTCACCTATCCTTCATCAAACAAGTGCCCCTCACACAAAGAAAGTAGTCCACAAACTCACTTACAAGATTTCGTATGAAGTATGGACTTCGCATAAGGAATCAAATCTCACACTCACAAAGAAAAATCACATGTATGCATGTAGAACCATAGGCCTGACCATTATGTATATCTCCTCTAATTAAGCATGCTTTATAAATAATCGAATAGGAATTTCACGTGTTGTAATGTAGGCTAGGGAACAGGTAAAGAGACTATATTATACTGACTTACACTTTCCTAAGCACTGTGTACGTTTTAGACTCCATCAGCACTAAATTTCCTTCTCTTTATTTTCAGCCCTCTCCTTAACAATCCTGTCACAAGTACTCACATCATTTCACCAATGCCCCAAAAATCTTTATTACGTTTTCTTTTTGCTTCATTTTTTTTATGCGGGGCTCATTCTTTCAATGAGGACTTTTTCATCACCTTACGGTTATCATTAGTCACCTTTTTTGCACAAAACTATCTATTGACTTTCAATTCTACCAGTTTCAATCAGTTTATGGCAATTATTTAACGGCAATTAATTATTTGTCACTAATTAATTATTTTAGCTGAGATATTAGTGACTAATGAACTATAGCCACTAAAAGATATATTTTTAGTGACAAATAAAATTTATTTGCTAGTAAAAGTCATTAATAGAACTCAATTTTCACACTTTTTTTCCCTCCAAAATTTTCTAGTACAAATTAACTATTCCCTCCAATTATTAATAATAAACTTTAAAATTAAAAACTTAGAAGAAAAACCCTATTCCCGCTTCAGTCGACTACCCAATATATCGATCTGCAACTCTGCCCTATTCACGGTAGCGTTTCACTAGCTTTGCCCTATTCTCCATCTTCAAAGGTAATCCAAGTTTTAATTTGATAGAAATTCGCAGTTTCAGATTCTTCATATACATCATTCTAAGCAATTAATCCAAAAATTAATGGTACAATATCATGTTCTTGTTGAAACGAAATCCTATCACATAGTAGTTGTTAGAATATTTGGGTCAAGTTTTGTTAACAAATTGAATAAGAATTGATTTCGGGATTCATGTAATGTTTGTAGGTTTCTCAATTCTATTTTGTATTTCGTTTTTTTGAAGAATAAGAATTGATTTCGGGATTCATGTAAAGTTTGAAGGTTTCTCAATTCTGTTATGTATTTCGTTTTTCTGTAGGTTTTGACAGAATTGATCGTATCCTACACTTTGGTGTCTTCATCGGATAAACGTTCTACTTCGTAGGTTTCTGATTTTGTAAACGTAATTTTTTTTGTGTTTAGAACGTGTGTTGTGTGATATCTGTCTACCATTAATTTGTTGGGCAATTGATTGATCTGTTTGCTATGGTGTTTGTTAATGTATTCAATTCTCGTTACTATTTGTTTGAATCTCAAACAAAACATCAAACTATTTAAAAAGTTTTGTAGTCTGTTGATGTGTATGTTCCAGTTGAGGATGTTATTAAATTGGAACTGGATTTCTTCTCGATTTTTGGAGTTAATTGAAAAAGAATGTTTGATTATTAAGATTGTTTCTCTAAGTTTAGAAACTAAGAACTTCTCCTTGTTTCCCTGTTGAAGAACTAGAAACCAAGGCGAATCGATGAAACTTCATTACTTAGTCTGTGATATAGTACTATTTTCCAACTGTATGATTTGCGCAATTGATAATTTGAAAAACACAATGTTCATTGCTAAAAACTTTTAGTAGTCGTCATAAAGTAAATATGAGACGAAATTTATTACATATGTAACATTCTTCTTCTTCTCTTCTTCTCTTATTCTTTTCTATGTTTCTCTACTGTGAGCTTACTTGCTACAATTGTTTTTTCAATCTGCAGTGTATAATTTTTCTGAACTGCTACTTGTTGTGTTAGTGCTATATTAGCCAGTAGATCTGCTACCGCATTAGCTTCTCTGAAAACATGTTGAATAGTAGCTCATGTGTGTTTCATTTCTTGTTTTATCTCCTCTGTCATCTCTGCTAATTTCCCGGGGCAATCCCAAATTTCCTTCAACATCTTAGTTAGACTTAAAGTATCAGTGCCTAAAATAATGTTGTTCCACTTTCTCTGTCTGCAACAAAGCATCGCTTGAAAATTGATGTTGTTCAGCCACCATATTGGTTGTAAAACCAAGTGGCTGGGCTTCAGCTTACATTAAATCTCCATGGCAGTCTCTAATGCAGAACCCATAAAAGCTTTCACCCAGATTTCCCCTACTAGCTCCATCGGTATTACATTTTATCCTCCCTGCAGTAGGTGCCTCCTATTTGATTTCATGGTAGAAAACTTTAGATTTGTAGCTTTCTAGAAATATTACAAAAACTATTCCAATCCTTTGGACTGTCATATAGCCATGTGTACTTCACTTTGATCACATATTGAATGGTGGTTTGAACTTGCTGGATCATTCTGCCTAAGTGATATCTTTGTCATGTCTTCTTAAGTTCCTCATCTTCCATAATTCCCACAAGATAACTGCAGGTATAGCCCTATATGCTGTTTTGAAATTTGCATTTCTTTTCATCTTCCAACATTTTATAATCACTTGTTGAAGATGCAATCCTTCAATCTTGATGAGACTACACATGCAACAAAATTCTGCCACTATTAAACTGTTTTAGTTTTTCTCTTGTGCAGTATTATTTAAAGCGACTGCTTCATCTCTTAAAGATCAACCCATAGATATTCTGTCTCCATTTCACTGCTTTATTTTTGTACAGTTGTATCACTGCTTGTAATATCATGAAGATTGCAGCGTAACAAGAACTACTTATAGCATTTTGTATAGCCCAACTAACCTCAAAAGATGAGCCTATAGATATTCAACACACGCTTAGGTATCTTGGAACTTGAGAACAAACAATAGCAGTAAATCAACACTTAATGAAAAGGTTCTTAATAATCTCAAGTTCATTCTACATAACACACCATCAGGTCACTTTGTACTCCCCATTTCAGTTGTCTACGTAAGCCTTAAGTGTATTGTAATAAGAAGCTTTGAATACTTGAACAGTCAGAAGCTTAAATTTGTAAGTAGGAGCTACAAAATCATATGTAGTTTCTGTAATTTCTCCTTGTATATGAATATCTTGAACAACCTTTCTTAGAATATTCTTAACTATGCAAGTTGCACCTTAATGGTTTCATTCTAACTATAAATGGTAGATACAATCTGCTGGTATGATGATTAAGATTTCAACTTAACTAGAACTTCTTAAAGAATTTTTTTATAGCATAACTAACTTCAGCAGACCATCCCATAGACGTTTGGTATACCCTTAGCCATCATAGAAATTAAGACCAAATGATAGAAGTAAATTGTAACTTTTAGAAAAGGTGCTCAATTTTCTCAGGTTACTGCTACATAACATACAATCAGGTCAGTTTGGTATACCCTTAGGCATCATAGAAGTTGAGACCAAATGATAGAAGTAAATTGTAACTTTCAGAAAAGGTGCTCAATTTTCTCAGGTTACTGCTACATAACATACAATCAGGTCAGTTTGGTATACCCTTAGGCATCATAGAAGTTGAGACCAAATGATAGAAGTAAATTGTAACTTTCAGAAAAGGTGCTCAATTTTCTCAGGTTACTGCTACATAACATACAATCAGGTCAGTTTGTACACCCCACTTTAGCCATCTACGTAAGCCTTAAGTGTATTACAATCAGAATCTCGAAATACTTAAACTATTAAATGCTTAAATCTGAAAGTAGGAGCTCTTACAAAACTGCATGTAGGTTATGCAATTTCTTCTCGAACATGAATATTTTGATCAATCCTTCTTAAAATAGTCTTTACTTTACATGCTTTAACTTGATGGTTCCTCTCTAACAATAAATGGTAGACACAATCTATTAGTAATATAATTGAGATTAGCGCTTAACTAGAACTTCTTCTAGCATTTTGTAACGCCCAACTAATCTTATCAGACCAGCCCATAGACATTTGGGAAACCCTTAGGCATTTTAGAAAATTAAAGACCAAATGATACTATAAAATTGAGACTTAAAGAAAAGGTTCTCAACTGATTCGTGCTACATAACACATAATCTGGTCAGTTAGTGCACCCCATTTGAGTCGTCTACGTAATCCTTAAGTGTATTGCTAACCTCGGCGTATAAGCCAATTAGGACATCCAAGATTATTATAGACAAGTTTCCTCCATGAATATAATTAGTATCGATTTTCTGTTTGATAATTTTAATTGTTAAAATGACATCTTGTGAGTTATGCAATTAAATATTAATAAATTCCACCATTTTTTACTGACGTATCTTTAGTTCTTACAGTAATTGTTGAAGAAAGAATATCTTCAACTTTATGGATAATTTTAGAAATAAAAAGTGGATGTATTGTGACAGAGTTAGTAAAGAATACTTGAATGGAGTCAAAGATTTTATAAATCATGCTTTTTCTGAAAAAAAAGATGGAGATAAAATTGCATGTCCCTGTACAGAATGTGTGTTTTTTCATCAAGTAAATCGGGATACAACTTATGATCATCTTGTGGTTAATGGTATTTTGCCATCATATGATACTTGGTTTTGTCACAGAAAGTCTCTAAATAGATCAAACAATACTCAAGTAACTAATTGCAGTCAATCAACTTTAGGAGGTGATGATATAAGAGGAATGATACATGATGCCTTTGGTGGTTGTACACAATCTATCGATATTGATGTCAATGAAAGGGTCGATATGGAGCCAAACCTACAGGAAAATGCTACTCATACATCTGGAAATCAATCCCATCAAAAGATTGATAAATTTGAACAGCTCATGAAGGAGGCAAATGAAGAACTATATCCTGGATGTAAGAAATTTAGCAAATTGTCCTTTTTGCTACATATCTATCGTACAAATTGTATCTTATTGGTTTTTCGACAAAGCTAAGGTATCAACAAATATTTACAGCATTCTCCTAGTTGCTAATTTTCATAGTGTTTAGAGTTTTGTTTTGCTCAATTTTTATTTATAAATCATAAGATATTGTTTTAATTTTTCAATGACAGAGACGTACCCAAGAAAATAGATATAATAGGACCAAGCAAAAGATGCCTCACACAGGAGGATCCAAAAGTATTGCGACCTTGATGAATGAGCAGGAAAACCTGTTGAAATTAAAAATTATAATAATTTAACTCTTCTTGTTAAGAATAGATGACATCAATTTTATTGTATTAGACTGCAAATGGTAGAGAGCCTACACGAGCATAAATATTCTTATTAACTCATAAACAACGTGTGGATGGTAGACCGTTGGATGATGATTCGGCCAAAGCAATTGTAAGATTTATTCTTTCTTTTATTTTCTACATTGGAAAACATAAAGGAAAAAATATAAAAAGTGAACAAATGAATTCCAAATTGGATCTAATATGTTTTCTTTGGTCAGGACATGATTAATGAGAAGAAGAGCAATAGTGAGGGATCTACTGACCAACCTCCTCACCGTGTTGCTTGGAATGGCGATGTGTATTCCCAGGTATTAGGAAATGAAAGAAGTGGGTATGTTCGTGGTTTAGAGGACTTGGTCCAACTCCTTCTGTTTTATGGGGTAGTAGATCTTTCTTAGAGAACATTGATGAAGAGGATTCATCTAATGAAATTGTACAGAGGTTAGAACAGGAGATAACAGAATTGAAGGCGAAACAAAATGATGAAATGAATATGATTAAAGAAAATCAAGATAATATGCAATTAGAATTACTCCAAATGTGACAATTTATGCGCAAACATGCTCCTAATGAATCCATCCCTCAAAATATCAATGGCACCTCAAGTGGACATGTAACTCATTTCCATAAGTTTTAGACATTATTTCTAATGAAATTTAATCGTACAAGAGTATTGTTAACTAATGTGCTAATATTTTTCAGTTTCCCGGCGCTGATAGTGGCCATGGACAAATAGCACAAACAACATGGAAACCTAGTGTTGCTGAAAATACTCCAACTTCTCATCGTATTACTCATCTTTGTCCTTTGGTGCTACTGTTTGAGTTACCTCAAAGTCATTTACATTGTTGCTAGCTGCTGAAGTGTTGTTTCCATCTATAAGTTCTGTTGATATAGTTGAGTTTTAGTGGTCCGATTACTCGAAGTAATCCTTATACACCTCATCCCCTGATTTCTTTGTTTAAGATGATATACATTC
>NW_006238981.1:1686445-1689876 GCF_000226075.1 Solanum tuberosum | reverse complement strand
TCCCATCCTTTCTCTGTTTTAGACTATCAGCATACCATGAATTTTGTATTTTCCAGTTGAGACTACTCATGTTGATGCCTTGCCAGCCCTTGAATGTTATCTCAAAGTCATCTACATTGTTGCCACCTGCTGAAGTGTTGTTAGTTCTATCTATAAGTTCTGTTGATATAGCTGAGTATTAGTGGTCCGATTACTCGAAGTAATCCTTATACACCTCATCCCCTCATTTCTTCGTTTAAGATAATCTATATTCCATTGCTTCTGCATTTTCTAATTGAGATAATTGCTCCCCTCTAGGCCTGTGAAATAGCCCATCGAACCAGAAATTGGTCCCCACTAGGCCTGGAGTCTAGTTAGTTTTATCTATAGGTTTTGTTGGTGTAGCTGTGTATTAGTGTTCTAATTACTTAAGCTACTCCTTACACAGCACGTCCCATCCTTTCTCTATTTTAGACTATCTGCATCACCATGAATTTTGCATTTTCCAATTGAGACTACTCATGTTGATGCCTTGCCAGCCCTTGAATGTTATCTCAAAGTAATCTGCATTACTTCCAGCCGCTGAAGTGTTGTTAGTTCTATCTATAAGTTCTGTTGATATAGCTGAGTATTAGTGGTACGATTACTCAAAGTAATCCTTATACACCTCATCCCTTCATTTCTTTGTTTAAGATGATATATATTCCATTGCTTCTGCATTTTCTAATTGAGATAACTATTGTTAATGACTTGCCAGGCTCCTTGAATTTTATTCCAAATTCATCAGCATTGTTGCCAGCCATCGAACGTAGAGTTTGTTTTCTTGTTGGTAATAGTTATATGCAGTCTATGATAAAGTAATTTTATCCAAAACAGAGTCATTTAATCAAAACACCAGAATTTAGGTAGATTGGAGAATCATTTTATGAAGTATAACCAGTAAAGTTTCTCATACGCAGAAACTCATAATCTGTAAGTGGGACTTTACACTTCATTAAAGAGCTATAAGAAACATTTAAAGGAAGAGCCTGACCTTAATACAGAAGGAAATTTTGGCAGCAAACCAAGACAGAGACTTGGATGGATAACAACCATTTAGTGATGGATCAACCATTATTGATAATGCATCTATATCGTGCAACCGTGGAATAGCCCATCGAACCAGAAACTGCTCCCCTCTAGGCCTGAAGCGTAGTTAGTTTTATCTATAGGTTTTGTTGGTATAGCTGCGTATTGGTAAGGACCAGTCCAATGCAATTTCATCATCTGCAGTCGCTCTACCCCTTACTGAAATTTCAGTATTGTTCACAGAAGTTGAAGTGTCAGAAACAGAAACATTTTTCTGCTCATTGGTCCTGTCATTCAAATTTCCTAGTTCCATAGTAGGGAATCATTTAATTTCAGTCCTTGATGATCAGTAGCATCACCAATTGGTTCTGGACCAGTTGATTCTTTTTCTGTCACTTTTGCCTTTAAAGGGAACGTTCTCCTTGTAGAATAGAAACAAAGTCGTTGTCTGGACCATCTATTTGTTGTTCAGCCTTACTACTACTGTTAATTGGTTCTGGACTACACGGTTTTTTCTCCATCCAACTGCTGCCCTTCATCTTTATTACTACCGTTAACTAGTTCTGGACTAATGGCTTTTACTCCATCTATCTGCTGCTCTTCATCCTTATTACTTCTGTTGACTGGTTCTAGACTATGCACTGATTTTACTCCATCTATCTGCTTCTCCTCGTCCTTATTACTACTGTTAACTGGTTTTGGACTAGGCATTGTTCTTTCTACATCTATCTGCTCATCATTCATATTATAACCATTAATCCATTCTGGAATAGGCCCTTCTTCTTCTTTGAGTTCATTACTTGGGTTCAAGCTTTCACTGAGGTGACCATTTGTGGAAGCATCTTAGTGGAACCAGTCCTTAGTTTTATCACAAAGTCATTGGCATCGTCTCCAGCCCCTGTAATGTAGTTAGTCTGATCCATATGTGTTATTTGTATAGCTGAATATTAGTGATCTCATATAAAGACATGAACGAACTTTATATCATAATCTACACCGGAGATCCAACTGACTTCGGATGCTTGAGCTGTTTTCTATGAGATGATATAATTCCTATCTCGTGTTGTTTTTATCAATTGGATTTCATCTTTTGATACATTTATTTTATTATTTCAGGTCATACGGTATGATGTTCACAAATTTTTCTTATGAAATATTTTAGTACGGCGAACCATCGTGGAAATTCTTTGAAGACATTATTTTATTGGATTGGTTATATAATGATATTAGATATTTCATTCAAATAAGTTTAGTTTTTAAGTTGTGATACTATAGTTTGGATTAAGTTCTGAATTTTATTATATATTTTTTGGCATTTGACAAACTTCATTGCCTGTAATAAGCTCTCTTTTGATTAGAATTTTGTTGGATTTATGAGTGGATGTAGTCATTAATTGTGGCTAACCAATTGGTCGCTAAAGTTTGTGACTTTTAGCGTCAAACTAAGTGAATTTTCTTGCCATAAAAATTAGGATATTCTAGCCTTTATAATTGCCACCAAACTATTGTTGTTAAAGATCTGAACTTTTAGCGGCAATTTTATTGAATTTATCGGGTATAATAATGGATGCTACATAAGCATGACTGTCGTTTTAAATTTGATTTAACAACTATTTTAATTGTCACTAGAACTAATGCGTTTTAGTGGCAATTTAGCAGGATTTACCAGCTATAAAAATGGACACTACACAAGCATAACTAACTATTTTTATTGGATTTAACAGCCAACTAAATTGTCGCAACCAATTGCCGCTAGAACAAATGTGTTTTAGCGGCAATTTAGTTGTTTTTACCGGCTATAAAAATGGAGGCGACATGAGAATAACTAACCGCTTAGGATTGGATTTAGCAGCCTTATAAATTGCCGCATCAAATTGCCACTAAGGGTGTGTTTGGTATGAAGGAAAACATTTTTCGGAAAATGTTTTTCAATTTTTCTCATGTTTGGTTGGGTTAAATGTTTTGGAAAATATTTTTTCAAATCAACTCATTTTTCCTCAAATTCAAGGAAAAATGACTTCCCTTCAAAAATCAAGGAAAACATTTTCCAAAACTTTCCACCAATTTTCAAATTACAACTTTTTTGTTGAAAAAATCAATTTATTTTAAAGCTTATTTTTAAATTCATTTTTTTTACCGCACCTTCACCCCTACCTCCACCCCCTCCCAAAAAAATATTAAAAGTTGTTTTTAAAATATATTTCTAATTTCAATTGTTTATTTTTTTTTACCCCCACCCACTACCCTCGCCCCCCTATCAGCCCCCCAACTTCCTTCAAAAAGAAATAATTTAAGTTTGTTTTCAAAAAATATTTTCAACTTCAAATTTTTATTTTTTCATCCCGATCTTCGATCACCCACCCCCCTCCCCGGCCAGCCCCCCA
>NW_006238981.1:1650745-1686003 GCF_000226075.1 Solanum tuberosum | reverse complement strand
CCCAAAAAAAAATTAAGTTTGTTTTTAAAAAATATTTTCAATTTCAAAAATTATTTTCTACTCTAGTTAAAATAAAAGATATTTTTCATTCATAAGTCAAACACTAAAAATCTTTTCCGGAAAATATTTTCTACTCACCAACCAAACATGAGAAAATAAGTCAAAAATCAACTTGTTTTCCAAGAAAACAATTTCTAGGAAAACATTTTCCATGGAAAACATTTTCCTTCATACCAAACACACCCTAAATCGAATGAGTTTTAGCGGCAAAAGAGCTTGGTTTTACCAGCTTTTGTCCAAAAGGCCGCAAAAGCCTTTACTGGGCCCCGATACAGCGACCAAAGTACATTGGCTGGTAATGGCTATAGCGGCCAAAAGAGCTTGGTTATGGCCACTAATGCCTTTTTTAATTGCCGCTAAATCCCTTTTATGTTGTAGTATATGCTACAGTGCTTAGGCAAACAGGGTGCAAACAACTAGGGATTCAATAAAATAGTTCAAGTACAAGTGAGGCTACCAACAAAAGTCTACAGACTCAAAGGGGTTCCTAGTGATAGTATATCTGATAAGGCTAAAATTTATGAACATATCATTGGATGCCTATTATCATCTCTTAAACAAAGCAATACTTTTGATTTCGCTTCAACAACATGCATGACAAGTTCTAGACTTAGATGCAATACCTGAAATACACAATGTCTCACCACACATGGCACTAGTTCAATTCAAGTAAGCTTTCTCATCCAACACAACACTCAGCTAATGTAAAAGTTCAAATTAAGCTTAAATTGCAATTTAGAATCAAACACAAGAGTTCAAAGGCATCCACCTATATTCACCCACATGCTTTCATACAAGGTTTCCCTTCCAGCTTTTAAGCTTTAACACAAACACCATACTTATAGACTCAATGACGAAAGTTACCCTTAAGACGGTTGGCATACATCTATCATAGGGCAATGCGACTCAACTACGACGACTGACTCAATCCTAAAAATATATTTTCGTATTTTGTTCGGTTCAAATGGACTCTCCTTGGTCAAAAAACCAAAAACAACCTCCAAGGAACCCAAAAGAAAATAATTAAACAATTCATCAAATACTATATTCAACAAAGATGAACCTACACCCCACCACACATTTTAAAAACAAGCACTGACCCCAGTGCTACAAAACATTAGAACTATCAAGTACAGAGGTAAGGTGAAACACTCCCTGATCAGACCATCATGGCCTTAATGCCATCAACCTCTTCCACAGCCTGAAGTGGGTCCACATCCTCTGTATCAGAGTCAAAATACACATCGAAGCCGGTGAAAAGCTTATCCTAATCCGTGGGTACATAATCATCCATGGTCTCAAATATCTCGGGTCTGATACCAAGTACAGCCTACGCATGCACATTCAGGGGATACTTATTTATCACCTCCATAAGTTGCTCCCGAGTCGAGGCTTTACATCAGCATCTCCAGCCTATATATATGAGCCATAATCATTTCATCAGGCCGATTTCTCTCCGCAGAGGTGAGGGTAGGACCATAATTAGTGCATGGCCCTTTAGTCTTTATAACATCCACTGGCACAAGAAGAAGTGGTGCCATGTAATCCAGCTCTTCTGAGGAACACTTGCAGCTCGACACAAATGAGTTATAAGACCCGCAAAGGCATACCTGCGACCTCAATGTACATAGGCCTTTCTCATAGCATATTTGAGCACTACGCCAATGTTCAACTCAGTGCTTGTCATCAAGGCATAAACAAAATACACTCTATCACGAGTGATATTCGTGTAATGCAGCCCATAATTAAGCAATTCATCACAATATTTAGCCACACTCGAGATTCCCTAGTCATGTGACCATACAGAAGTGATTAATGGAACCTCTAGGAGTTGTGCTTAGTCCAACGAACCATGGACTTGAGCCCACATAGAGTATGTTGAATGTTGTCACAACCTAGGGGTACACCCTAGATGTAACATGGCGTATAGGACCTCGAGAGGCCCCATACAAGCCACTTAGAATTCATAACATAAGAAATAGAAAAAAAGAGATAAAGACAACATTTCAAGTGCAAAAGTTTTATAGTAGTAAAGCAGAAGTTTAAGCATTTGTCTCAATAGCCATCTAATACAATAGAATGAAATTGGGCCTAGCCCATACATCATGACCAAAACTGAAAGTAATAAAGAAACTGTAATCAATGAGAATCCATCATCAAAACATGAGGACTCACCAAAGCTTGGAAATCTCACAAATCAACCTCTATCAACAAAATTGAGAACCCTGACTGTCAGACCGTACATTTGGGGAAATGTAGGCAAAAGTATGCGTTCGTACAAACATGTACCAAGTATGATAGCCATGGATAAAAACATTTTATAACATGCTTAAAATAGGACATTTTCATGAGTATGCAATGATCAAGCTAAAACATATATCTTGAGAGTTAGAGATCACAAGTCATAAAACCATGATCAATTTAAGTGAGCATCATCTTAAAACATACTTATGATACTTCCTTGAAGTAACCTTGGTTCATCATAACCTTGCTTATTTGTGGGAAATAGCCTTAACCGACATATAAGACCGTATGAGAAATCAACATGGAATCCGGTGTCTACCCCACACCAAAAAGGGGTGTCCTACTTGCCAAGGAAGGACCATTAACTTCTAGCTATTGTGGATCCACTAGCAAATGTTTATCTATAAAATCATCCTATGGGGCACATAGGTAAGGGATAAGGAGATTGCTACTAGAAAACCAGCCTTTACTAACGGGAGAGGCTTCATCTCAATATCCTCTTGGTGCTAAGCATAATTCCCACGGAGTAGCCATTTTCTTAACTTGTTCTTAATATCCATGGAAGGGCACGTCATCTGGCCAATCCAAGCTAAGTCATTTGTCATCCATGGAAAGGTACAATTAAGTAACCGATCCAAGCTAGGTCTTATTAGCATAACTCATAACCTCTTTGATTCATAGTTTAGTAGAGAAAACCTTTCAACCCTAAGACTTTTTTATGTGAGAATTTCCTTTCACAATCATACTTTAATGTATTTATGAGAAATCCTTTCAACAACACAATAACAATCATCATCATTGATACTTCACTCTCAAACCATCCTTAAAACATTTACATAAATCTCATAAGAACATGCTTAATTCATAATCTACTCTTTGATAATTCAAAACCCACATCACATTATCATAATTGGAAAACAAGGGATTTACATGGATTCATGGGGAAATCATAAAAAAAAATCATAGTATTTCATCAATTCATGCATCAAAGATCATAATTCAATCATTTAAAGCAGTAATCAAGAGAACCCATGACAATTGAAGAAAACCCTAACTCAATTGGGGATTTCTAACTTTGAAAATAGGAGAATTTGGGAACTCCATGGATGAAAACTATCATACCTCAATGCCAATTGCTTAACTTCAATGGAGGAATTGGAGACTTGTCTTGAGAACCCTAGGTTGATCCCTTCTTCTTCAACTTATAGAGAGAGAAATATTTGAGGGGTCTCCTTTTGTGAATTTAGGAGAATGATTTCAATTAGGGGAAATTTGGGGTTAAAACGTTTATATAGGGGTCTTAGGCATAGACAAAACGACATAGTATTAGGATAAAATAATTAGTAAAATACCCAACTGTCCCTATAATAAATGCCAGCCTTCGAACTACGGGCCTTGACCGACGGTCCGTCCTGCACCTCCATCGTCTTTATCAGAGACTGGACTTTGAGGCCATGATCCACGGACCTCAATCCACGAACCGTGGACCCAACGATAGTTCGTTGGTCCAGGTCATGGTTCATGGTCTTTTGAGCCTATTTGGGTGGCCAATCCGTGACCAGACCTACGGTCTGTGGTTCACTACACGGGCTGTGATTGGCCTCCGTCGGATAACATCGAGAACTTCTAAAAACTTTTATTTTTCCCTTTCTCGAATCTGAGGTATTACATTATCTCCCCCTTGGGATCATTCTTCCTCGAATGAGATTCAAGACATCATAAGAGGGGTGGAAACTAAATCTAACAGCCCATCATGCATGCAATGAACATATCCGAAGAGGAAACATCAACTTCAAGCTAAAGCATGTTCAAAACATCACATCATGAATTCCATATGCAACTCATACTTAAATGCAAATAAACATGTAGAAATCAATCAAGTTGATTCATTTTCTCAAAACTTAAGCTTTTTCATGAACATGCATAAATGAGGAAATCATAGGAATAGCTAAGACATATGACACCAAAAAAGGAAACCATGAGGAACTCATTACCTTAGAGTGGTGTAGAAGGAAATAGATGAGGACATCAGAACATCATATCGGCCTCGACTTCCCAAGTAGCACCCTCAACTAACTGATTCCTCCACAACACTTTCACGGAAGCAACTTCTTTATTTCTCAACTTCTTGACTTGTCGGTCTAAAATCTCAACCGGAACTTCTTCATAAGAAGATTCTCCTTAACTCCCAAACCTTCTAAGGGAACTATAGATGTCAGATCTCCAACACATTTCTTCAACATAGAGACATGGAAAACCGGATGTACCGATTCAATAGGCAATTCTAGTTCATAAGAAACCCTACTAACACGTCTCAAAATCTGATAGGGGCCTCTATGTCGGGGACTAAGCTTCCCTTTCTTACCAAACCCTATTACACCATTCATGGGCGAAATTTTCAAGTACACCCAACCATGAACATCAAACTGAAGATCTCTTCTTCTAATATCGGCATATGACTTTTGTCAACTTTGAGCCATTTTCAACCTTTCTATAATAAGTTGAACTTTTTCCATGGCCTCATGTACCAACTCGGGTCCTATCAAGGCAACTTCACCCACCTCAAACCAACCTATAGGAGATCTACACCTCCTACCATATAATGTCTCAAATTGAGCCATACCAATACTTGAGTGATAACTACTGTTATAGGCAAACTCGATTAATGACAAATGGTCATCCCAATTACCTTTGAATTCAATCACACAATCCCTCAACATATCTTCTAAGGTTTGGATAGTATGCTCTGCTTGCCCATCGGTTTGAGGATGAAAGGTCATACTAAGCTTATCACGAGTACCAAGACCCTTTTGAAAAGATTTCCAAAACTAAGAAGTGAATTAAGTACCACGATCGGAGATAATGGATAAAGGCACTCTATAAACTTTACCATCTATCTCAAATATAAATTAGCATAATCCTCCACCGAGTAAGAAATGTTGACAGGAATAAAATGAGCTGATTTCATCATTCGATCTACTATAACCCAAATCAAGTCCTGTTGTCTCCGGGTGCGAGGCAAACCAACAATGAAGTCCATATTCAAATCTTCCCACTTCCAAGTAGGAATGCTAATGTCTTGGGACAAACCTCCCGGTTACTGATGCTTAACTTTCACTTGTTAACAATTAGGACATTTAACTACAAACTCCTCAATATCCTTCTTCATCCCATTCCACCAATAGATCTCCTGCAAATCACGGTACATCTTGATGGCTCCCGGGTGAATGGAATATCGAGAACTATGGGCTTCTAACAAGATATGCTCCCTCAAGCCATCAACATTAGGGATACAAAAATGACCTTGATATCTAAGTACTTCATCTCCCCCTTGGGAGACAGCCTCAACGGACTTATTAAGCATTGCTTCCTTTAATTCAACCAAAGTTGGATCAAGAACTTGCTTAACTTTCATATCCGCTACAAAAGACGATTCTGAACCATTGTGAACTATAACACCACTCTTGGTAGAGTCTACTAACTAAACACCCAACCGGGCCAATCTATGAACATCTCGAACCAACTCATTTTTATCATCTTTGGTGTGAGCAACACTACCCATAGACAACTGACTAAGAGAGTCCGCCACCACATTCACCTTACCAGGGTGATATAGAACACTCATATCATAGTCTTTCAATAACTCAAGCCACCTTATTTGGCGAAGATTTAGATCCTTATGATTAAACACCTATTGCAAACTCTTATGGTGGGTAAAAACATCCACATGAACACCATACAAATAGTTCCTCCAAATCTTTAAGGCAAAAACAATTGCTGCTAGTTCAAGGTCATGGGTAGGATAATTCTTCTCGTGAATCTTAAGTTGCCTTAAAGCATAGGCAATAACTTTCCCATCTTGCATAAGCACACTTCCTAGCCCAATTCTTGAGGCATAACAATAAACAAAAAACCATCAGTCCCCTCCAGAAAAGTCAACACCGGAGCGGAAGTAATTCTATCCTTCAACTCCTGAAAACTCTTCTCACATATTTCAGACTATATGAACTTAGCCTTCTTTTGAGTCAAGGCTGTCAATGGAGAGGCAATCGAAGAAAACCCCGCAACAAACCTTCTGTAATAACCAGCCAAACCCAAGAAGATTCTAATATATGTAGGGGATAGAGGTCTAGGCCAACTTTTAACCGCATCCAACTTCTTAGGTTCTACCTCAATACCCTTACTAGAAACAATATGGCTAAGGAAAGCTATGGACCTTAGCCAAAACTCACATTTGCTAAACTTTGCAAAGAGTTGTTGGTCCTTAGAATTTGCAACACAATCCTCAAATGATTGATGTGATCATCCTCACTTCCCGAATAAATCAACTAAGACAGGCTCATTCGCGAACTGAAACTTGACTACCCTAGTTCTACAATCAATAGAAGCATAATAGGAATGCAGCCAATCCATACCAATGATAACATCAAAATCTAGTATATCAAGCCCTACCAAAGAAACAAGAGTAACTCTATGGGACAAGGAAACGGGACACCTTCTATAGACCCTCTTAGCCACAACAGAATCACCAACGGAGGTAGAGACATAAAAGGGATCTAGCAACACATCCGAAAGAACATCAAACCTCATAGCCACATATGGTGTCATGAAAGACAAGGTAGCACCGGGATCAAGAAAAGCATAAAAATCAAGTTGGAAGACTCTCAACATACCGCTAACCACATCGGGAGAACCTTCTTGTTCACCACGAGTCTGAAGTGCATAGAATCGGTTTTGCTTGGGAGCATTGGAACCCGAACCACTAGGAAGAGCTTTCTTACCCTCTCTTCCTTTAGCCGTAAGCATTGCGAAATCCCTCATCTTATGATTACTTTTACCACAACGTAGCAACCATTTGTGCTTACCCTCGTGCTTCGTTCCACACCTAGCACAAGTAGACATAGGTAATGAAGATCCACAACCATTCCCTCCTTCAGGCTTAGGGTTAGGCACCCTATCTTTGTTGAACTTAGAAAGAGCATTGGAGGAACCTTGGCCGGAGAACCTTTGTCGAAACTTAGGCGACTATGTCCATCAGACCTTGCATGAGAGAAATTACCATCACCTATTTTAGCCTTTTTTGCTCCCTAGACCTTTCCTTAAGTTTCTCTTTTTTGATCTATTGAGCATGTACCATGAGAAGAGAGATGTCCATGTCATTGATGAGCATGGCGTTACGGTATTCTTTAACCACTATTTCGGACACACCCAAAATGAACTTACTCATCCTTGCCCTAGAATCGGCAATCATGGTGGGAGCATATTGAGATAGTTGTGTGAACTTCAAAGAATATTCCTTCACACTCATATTTCCTTGATGAAGGTTGATGAATTCAAGAACCTTTGCCTCCCTCATTTCAAGGGGAAAGAACCTATCAAGGAAAGCAACCTTAAACTTCTCCCAATCGAGAGGACCCGCATTTTCCGGTCTCCCTTCTTTCAATTGATTGAACCAAATTTGAGCAACACCCTTAAGTTGATAAGCGGCCAACTCCACCTTTTCCATCGGTGTCAACCCCTTGACCATCAAAACCTTATGAACCTCATCAATAAACTCTTGAGGATCTTCCTCAACCTTAGAACCATGAAACTCCCGGGGAATCATCCTAGTGAAATCCCTCACTCTAGATGCCGCCATACCCACATTTGGGTTTACGGGAACCGAAAACTCCCTATTGGCTTGGGCCATCACGGCTTGAGCCAACACTTGAAAAATAGCTCTAAACTCCACATTAGTCACTTACTCAGCCAAAGGATCGATCGGAACTTGAGGGGCTTGAGGAGGAGTTTCTTGTTCCACATTCTCCCTCACATTCCTTCTAGCATAAGCTCTTCGAGTAGCCATATCATGTAGAGCATCGGATAAGGATTAAGAGAGACCTTATAGAGTTAAACTCTATCGCACGACTTTTAGAGTAATGAAAGAAGTGGAGTTTCCTAATCATCTTGTAGCCTTTTATTCATAAATGTGACGTGCTTCACACTCATAAAAAAAACTCTACTTGACGTGGCTTATGAGACATCCTAGGACCTTTCTAAACCTTGTGCTCTGATTACCAAGTTTGTCACAACCTAGGATACACCCTAGATGTAACATGGCGTATAGGACCCCGAGAGGTCCCATACAACCTACTTAGCATTCATAACATAAGAAATAGAACAAAAGAGATAAAGACAACATTTCAAGTCCAAAAGTTTTATAAAAGTAAAGTGGAAGTCTAAACACTTGTCTCAATAGCCATCTAATACAATAGAATGAAATTGAGCCTAGCCCATACATCATGTCCAAAACTGAAAGTAATAAAGAAACTGAAATCAATGAGAATCTGTCCTCGAAACATGAGGACTCACCAAAGCTCGGAAATCTTGCAAATGAACCTCTAGCCACGAAACTAAGAACCCTGACTGTCGGACCCTAAATTTGGGGAAATGTAGGCAAAAGTATATGTTAGTACAAACATGTACCAAGTATGATGGCCAAGCATAAAAACATTTGATAACATGCTTAAAATAGGACATTTTCATGAGCATGCAATGATCCAGCTAAAACATGTATCTTGAGAGTTAAAACTATACGTTAAAACCATGAACAATGCAAGTGAACAACATCTTAAAACATACTTATGATACTTCCTTGAAGTAACACTGGTTCATCATAACCTTGCTTATTTATGGTAAATAGTCTTAACCAACATATAATACTATGTGAGCTATCAAACTGGAATCCGATGTCTACCCCACACCGAAGAGAGGTGACCTACTTGCCAAGGAAGGACCACAAAATTCTATGTATTGTGGATCCACTAGCTAATGTCTATAAATACAATCATCTTATGGGGGCACATAGGTAAGGGATAAGGAGATTGCTACTAGAAACCCGACCTCTACTAACGGGAGAGCCTCCATCTTAATATCCTCTCGGTGCTAAGCATAATTCCCACAGAGTAGTCATTTTCTTAACTTGTTCTTAATATCCATAAAAGGGCACGTCATCTTGCCAATCCAAGCTAAGCCATTTGTCATCCATGGAAAGGTACAATTAAGTAACTGATCCAAGCTAGGTCTTATTAACATAGCTCCTTATATCTTTGATTTATTATTTAGTTGAGAAAACCTTTCAACCCTAAGAATCCTTTATGTGAGAATGTCCTTTGACAATCATGCTTTAATGTGTTTATGACAAATCCTTTCAACAACACAATAACGATCATCATTGATACTTCACTCTCAAACCATCCTTAAAACATTTACATAAATCTCATAAGAACATGCTTAATTCATAATCTCCTCTTCGATAATTCAAAACCCACATCACATCATCATAATTGGAAAACAAGGGATTTGCATGGGTTCATGGGGAAATCATAAAAAAAATCATAGTATTTCATTAATTCATGCATTAGAGATCATAATTCAATCATTTAAATCAGTAATCAAGAGAACCCATGGCAATTGAAGAAAGACCTAACTCAATTGGAGATTTCTAACTTTGAAAATAGGAGAATTTGGGAACTCCATGGATGAAAACTATCATACCTCAATGCCAATTGCTTAACTTCAATGGAGAAATTGGGGACTTGTCTTGAGAACCCTAGGTTGATCCCTTCTTCTTCAACTTCTAGAGAGAGAAATATTTGAGAGGTCTCCTTTTGTGAATTTGGGAGAGTGATTTCAATTGGGGGAAATTTAGGGTTAAAACGTTTATATAGGGGTCTTAGGCATAGGAAAAATGACATAGTATTAGGATAAAATAATAGGAAAAGACCCAACTGCCCCTAGAACAACTGTCGACCTTTGACCTATGGGCCTTGACCAACGGACCGTGGTTTGATCGACGGTTTATCCTACACGTCTGTTGTCTTTATCAGAGATTAGACTTTGAGGCCATGATTCACGGACCTCAATCCATGAATAGTGGACCCAATTACGGTCCATTAGTCTAGGCCGTGGTTCATGGTCCTCTGAGCTTATTTGGGTGGCCAATCCACGGACCAGACCTACGGTTTGTGGTTCACTACACGGGTCGAGGTTGGCCTCCGTCGGATGGCACCAGGAACTTCTGAAAACTGCTATTTTTCCCTTTCTCAAATCTGAGGTGTTACAAATGTCCTGGTAAGGTGGGAGGATGTTTAGGCTAGTCAACACCAAATGATCAGTATCAACTGTGCCTAAAATTTCATTCAAGACCGCCGGTATGAGAGCAACATCAACCCCTCACACCTTCACAAAATGAAATCCTGAATTAGTCGCCTAATTAGCATAAAACTCATAGACCACGTGCAAGTTTTACAACACCAGTTCAACAAAAATAAACTCCATGTAGAGCTCTTGAATCCTCCACATGATCTAAGGAAAGTTTCGGGCTAGACCGTCACGCTCAATGCACTCGTTAGAGAAGTATGTAGCTTCCGTGTTCTTCTTCCACCATGTCTTCCCCTCTTTTACCACTACCTTTGATAAAAAATGGCATGTTTAACCACTAGGGACTGCTAGTGTGGGAGGGACATTCCCCCCACTCCGAACTCTCTTTCTCTAGCTCAAGGAGGCTACCTTTTTACCTGGGCATTGAGTTCCCGACATGTTAGCCTACACAAACAACAACATACAATCCTAGCTCAGCCCACAAGAATACACGTGATAATCAAGAGGCGTGGGTGGTGAGTGAGCCACCCCATACTGACTCATGTGTACTACCCATGCTAAACAAATAGTACTTAGACTTTTCAACATTAAAATCAATACAGGGTGAGTAGCACAAAGTAGCTAGTTTGATATATGAAATTCGTAATCACACAACGTTCTTACCACCGCTACGAACAACAAACAATGGAACCACACTTTTATTCCTAATATTCAATCAATATGGTGCAATTTAAATCTCATGCTCAACCACTTTAGTCAATAAAAAGATGTTACTCAAGACTTCAAATGCAACATATAATGCACACAAACCAAGCATCATCACCAAACTTACATGAAAGGTACAACCCTACCCCAAAGACCTATATGTTCAATCACACATATCGTTTACCCCTAGCACCCATACACACACAAGACCCACAATATTCCACATACACATCCATCAAACACCATGCCCCACATTGGGTACCATCAGACTGCATTCAAAATGAAAAGAACAACTAGAAAAAAATACCTTTCAAGCAGGAGTGGGCAAGAATTTATCAAGAATTGATAGTGGAGTGCCTCCGTGTTACGAATTTGAGTTGCAAAGTCGTGAAGGGAGAATGGGAGGGTGAAATCATGGGTTTGGGGCAAAATGGGGGAATTGGAGTTAATTTAAGGGTTTAAAGAGGGAGTGGGTCGGTTTCTCTTAAAAGGTAGATGGGTAAAACCCATCTATTTAATGAGAATAAAAAAACTTACCCCACAGGCACGATGTGGCTCCACTACGAAGTACACTGTTTAACACCGAAAAATTAATTCTCAGTGAATTAAAATACTGAAGTCACTCCGTGATGCGCTATTGATATGTACCTCTATTATTTTTGATGAAAAAAAAATTGATTCTCTTCAAAATCAAAATTATACAACAACTCTGAACGCGCTTTTGTTACAGGGCCCTCTATTTTAAAAAATCCCGACGGGTTACCTCCCATCCAGCGCCTTAGTCTTGGTTGTGGCACGACTCATTTTTTTGTGTTTTCTTTTTTTTTTTATATCCTAACTATTACAATCAAGAATGAAAATTTATGAAGTCCTAATAATTAAAATAAATAAAAGAAACAAAAGCACTATCCAATACATATAATCATGGGTTGCCTCATGTATAGTATCTGATTTAACATCACGACTCGATCCAGCTCATGACTCACTCGTTAATCAACTCGAGCGCTTCTTTCTCATGATCCACATAATTTCTCAAGTAGTGTTTGACTCATTGTCCATTCACTTGAAATGTGGAGCTCTTTCCCTTATTCTTTAGCTCCACATCCCCATGTTGATTCAGTCACACCACTTCAAATGGTCCACTCCACTTTGACCAAAGTTTTTTAGGGAACAACTTCAATTGTGAATTAAACAACAACACCAGTGGCTCGGCTCAAAGGTGTGTGGGATGATATCCTTGTCATGCCACTTCTTAATTTTCTCTTTATAAAACTTGGCATTTTCATAGGCGTGGAGCCTAAACTTTTCAAGCTCATTCAACCACCCTATCCTCTTCTTGTCGGCTAACGCAAGATCAAGATTTAATTTCTTTATTACCTAATACACCCAATGTTTCCATTCCTCCGGAAGATGGCATGCTTTGCCAAATACCATACGATAGGGAGAAGTCCCTATTGGTGTCTTATACGATGTTCTATACTCCCATAGTGCATCATTAAGTTTCTCCTCCCAATCCTTTCTCTGAGCATTTACAGTCTTTTGCATGATCTAATTTACCTCTCGATTCGACACCTCCAGTTGACCATTAGTTTGGGGATGAGATGTTGTAGCTACCTTGTGTCGGACTCCATACTTTGGCCAATAAAATTTGTACCGAATGATTTATGAAATGCTTACCACCATGATAAATCATTTATCATAGCTCTTGGTGTTCCAAACTTACTAAATATGTGCTTCTTGATGAACTTCACCACTACCTTTGCATCATTAGTGGGTAGAGAGACAACCTCGACCCACTTAGACACACAGTCCACTACTATCAGAATGTACCGATTCCCATTGGAGGTGGGAAACGGGCCCATGAAGTCTATTTCCCCATACATCGAATATCTCAGCCTCAAGAATATTGCTCAATTGCATCTCATGTCGTCTCGAAATGGTTCCCATTCTCTGACACTAATCACAACCCTTCATAAAAATTGCAGCATCTTTAAACAAAGTTGGTCAAAATAAACCCGACTACAATACCTTATGAATTGTACTATCTCCTCCATATTAGCCTCCATATGGTGAGGAATTCCAACTTTCTAGCACTGGTCTTATCTCATTGTCAACTATACAACTTCTCACTACTTGATCTAGCCCTTGCTTGAATAAGAATGGCTCTTCCCACATGTAAAATCGAGCATCATGTCTTAGTTCTTGTCTTTGGTTTGTGGATGCACCGGGTGGGAAAAATCCACTTACCAAAAGGTTCACAATATCAGCATACCAAGGCACTTAGGTATGTGGATGCACCAAATCCTAGGCATATAAATATCCCCAAGATCACATATAAAACTAAGTTTCAAGCCACTTAGAAGAATTTTAAGAATCCTATATCATCAACCAAGACTAAGTTTAATCCTAGTCAAAGGCTTCACGGCTAAAAACTAAGCTAAAAACATGTAATGGACCAAAATCCAACTATGGATGATAAAAATCTAGAACCTCATCCTAAAATATTTCTAATGATCAATGTTATTCAATATATATATATATATATATATATATATATAATCCACTAAGGCAAGTCTAAAAAGGAGAAAAAAACAACCTATTTCAAGGTCGAAACTACACTCAAATCTGCATGCGGGTGTTCTTCCTGTCTGGAGAGCCTGAGAACATAGCCACACAAAATATAATATACACATTAATATCAGACAAAGTATTCCTATATCAATATTACAAAATTCAGACATGAAATTGGGTCAAACATTGACCCTCAAAGTTTGACAACAAAACGAAAACTAACTCCATCATTATGTTCCCCTTGATGTGAGGATCACATACCCCAAAATTGAACAAAGACGGGAATCAATTTGGGACATAAAATAGTCCAAAAAAAACACTTTCAAGATTTAGAAAACATGGAATTTGAGTTTTAAGAAATGAATTGTGAAAATGAAGTTAGAATACGTAGTAGAAAGAGATGAAGGAAATTACCTTTGAATCAATGGATAATGCATAACTAACCCCCTGAATTACAACCGAAATCTTATCGACACACCTAAAATTAACTAGGGTCCTATTACCCCCGTCCTAAACTATTTAAAATGGAACAAACACAGAAAAAAGTTGACATGACAAAGAGAGTGTGCACACTGTCTTGAAGACAAAGTGAAGACCTAAAATATTGGACACATATCATTTTTAATTGGTCTATTTACAATTAGTTAGTACATATAATTATTTACATTAAAACTTATATATATATATATATATAATTTTTTCATTTATTTTTGTAAAAGATTTATTATAATGTCTTGTCTTTGTGCCAATATTCCCTTTTTTGCTTTGTATTTTGTTATTTTAAGTTTTGGATGATTGTAGTATCATATTTTTGTCTATATTATAACATTTTGATGCATTTGGTGTAACTATTAGGAATCAAGTGAGCTCTCTCGATTCTCGATAAACCCAACAAATATAAACAGCCTAAAACCGCAATCAATCTACTCTTTTCAAGCTAGATTAGTAGGATTAAATTTAGACCCTCTTTCTCAAGCTATGTAAACAATAATCCAATCAATACAATCATCAATTAATAGTCTTCATTCTAAAACCTCTTTCTCAAGCAAGCTTTGAATCCTAAACTAGAAGTTCATCTGCAACTACAATTCATCAATTAAAGCTCAACTATTAATTGATCCCATTTCAAATGAACAATAAAATCAGTAAATACTAACACCCATGAGCTAATTGGAACATTCAATGACATGGTCACACCCCCAAGAATGGGGGTTTGAGCCACACATAATAAAGAGCAAGAAAACGTTACGAATTATGTTTTCCATCAGCTTGGGCAACAATCCACAAGTCTTTAAAATGCTCAAAATAAATTCCAAAGTCAATTAAACCGTCAATCTCTACTCTAAAACTTAAAGAACAATGTTAGGGATAAAAAACCCAGAACTGGACAATGTGGGAACCTTCCAAAAACATCAGAACCTTTTTTCTTCTTTTGAAAATTGCATTTATACGTTCTCAAATTTTCAGCTTCGGAGCCACTTGGTGAAATAAGTCAGGCTTCGCCGACCAGGTCGGCGGTCCGTTGAGTGCTTCTTCCATCGCCTTCTTGGCTTAGATTTTCATCACTTATTTCTTGTAACTTTAGGTGATTGAAGTCGGGCTCGCCGACCTATTTTGTGACGTGCGAAGTTCCCCTCTTCTCGCTTTTTCGGCTTGCCTTTTTACCAGTCCCTTCTGTAACTTTAGACGATCAAAAATTCCATTGCCGATTCGTTTGGCACTTCGCCGAAACCCAGTTATCCTTGTCAAGTTGGCTTGTCCATGGGCTAGCCTCCAGTAACTTTTGGCGAGCTGAGGAGCCACTCGGTGACTCGCTGAGTGGCTTTGGTGAATATTAGTTTTGTTCTTCTATAGGTTTTTCAACTTTTCCGCTTCTTTTTGCCCGGTAATGTCCTTGCCTTGCTCTTTTTCCTTCACTGCTGCAAATTAGCATTTTAACATCAATTTAGAGCATAAAAATAGGCATTGAGAAAACTGAAACTTCAAATATTAAGCCCTAAATGAGTCAAATATCCTGACTCATCATTTAGTGGATCCACTTAATTAAGGTGTTCTATATCCTGGCATGATATAGGATAGTTCTGGCAGCGTGGATTGGATGTTGTATCATCACTTAGCTCATAGTGATGGTTGTCAGTTAAAGAATCTCCCAAATATAGTTAAAAGTGTATTTTTATTATATCACTTAATTTGTTGAGTTCAGAGATGAGTAAGTAACTTTTGTAAAGTTTTAAATGATTTCATTCCTTTAATATTTTATATTTGGTTAAGCTTATATTTTATCTATATTAGACATTCAATTCAGCTATATTACATACTTGTACCTTCAACGTACTAATGTTATTCGACCTTCATCTTTTAATGATGCAGATACAGGTTGTTAGGATCCTCAACAAGAGTCCGTTGAGAACACTTCGTTTACTCGCCAACTTTTGAGTAAGACCTCCTTGCTTTCGGAGGACTCCAGTTTTATGAGTTGTTAGTAGTAGTTCCCTTGAGGAGTTGTGGGTCTTGTCCCCACACTCATCTTTGTATAGTAGAGGCTTCATAAATCGACTGTTTTGGAGAGTCTTTCAGTTTCAGATGATTTTTTAAAACTTATGTTTCATACTGAGTATTTTCAGTTGAGTTTTGCGATTGAGTAAACTGTTTTAAACATTTATTTCAATTTGATGCTTATGTATGCTTGAGTTAGTCTCCCACTTGTGGTCAGCCAGGATGAGGATTCGCTTGGGGACCAGCAATGGTTCTCGAGTGTTGGCTACGTCCAGGGTGTAGGATCGGGTCATGACATATAGGATTGTGTTCATTTGAACCTATGCCACAAATAATAATCTTTTTAGATGTGGCATTATTTTGTACAAAAGTTCTATCATCTAGCGATAGTTAAAGTCATCATTTAGGAATTCGAGTTGTTCCAACATCGTAAAGCTTCATAGAGATTGTTGGACAATTTTCATGACCTAGCTAGACGATCGTGAGTGGCCCCACAGTAACAAGTGGTGGGAGAAACAACTACCAACCCAATGCCTTACTCAACACATCATTTCTAAAATAAATTCATTATAAAAAACTAAGAAAAGCAGTTTAGAATAACTAAGGTATTGAGTCCCCATAAACTCAATCAAATAATTGAAATGTTTATGTCGAAATAAACCCCTAATAACTTAAAGTCCTGGTACCAAAATTCTATATAATCAATAATTAGGATGCAACTCCCAAAATTAAACATAAGTCTAACTGTCTACAATTTTTATGTCCTAAAAGATTGACAAGGAATTGATGGAAGAATCCATGGCATCTTTAAAGAGTAGCTCACCCTTGGATTCGAAGTCAAGCAACCCTTAATTGAGGTCTCGTATTAGTAGCTAGAACATGAATTGTACACATCAAGGAAAGAACATGTGCAGTATCAATGAATAAACTACATTGTACTAGTAAGATCACATGTCCAGTCCAAATCATGAATGTATAAAGACAACTACAATATAGTAACAAATGTCAACACATATAACAACAATCGCCATTATATATAGACTTCTAGTCACAGTATCATGAAACAACAAATACTTGGATGCATGTCTCACAACATCACAATTACAAATCCCCGATCCTCTTATGAAACCAAAAATATACATTTCCTGTCCTCTGATAGAACCCATGCATAAATTGTTAGTGTACCACCGTGGTATCCAAGATAACAATAGTTAGTAAACATACAAAGCATTGTATCCGAGCCAACAAGAGTTAGGAATCATACCAGGCATGGTATCCGAGCAAACCCTTTGAATTTTTGTACCGGTATGGTACCTTCTAAGCCAACCAACAATCACAAACAATCATGCACAATAAAAAACACAATGAACAATAACACATGGAACCTAAAGTTTTACTAAACAAATTCATTGCATGAGATTATCAACAAGGTGTCATTTCATATTCTTCCCTATGTTTTCCCCAACATGCATTGCACCAATGATACATGACGAGTGGTAGATTTACACTCATCTAAGACCTATGTATTTCTACAATTAGTACCATCAAAGCCTCATTATTTCATATTCTAATTATATTTTTATTACTTGTAGCTATGAAGGCTAAGGGACAAAGAAAGTATGATTGTTTGAAAGAATGGCCAAAACATAAAAATAAGTGTAAAATCCACATTGTTGATCACCTAAGAAGAAGGGCATATAAGCTAATTGGCACGACGTCACCCAAATTGACAATGCTCAACACTTGAATTAATCGAGGCAGGTAGTTGAACTCAAAGAGGAATGGTAACTCGCCGAATGGAAAGGGCGAACTTACTGACCATCGCCGAAGGTGACAAGACATGGAGAAAAATTAAAGCCTTAAAAGGTGAACAAATGTGGTACTCAACAATCTGTCGAGTGTGAAAGGCATACTCAAATGATCTTTTCGACTAAGGTTCAAACACCTGAAGCCTAAAGCAAGAGAAATGCCAGCTAAGGAGAAAATGATGATCAATCAAATGTGCTCGGTGAGCCCAACAAACATCGCCGAAATGGTCACATAGTGAATTTTGGGTCATATTTTGGAAAACTATAAATAGCCCAAAGGAGAAAAAAATAAAAGTTCTGAATCTTCTAAGAGACTAGCCTAAGCAGTTTTTCTCCGTAGTTTAAGAAAAAGAAACACTTTTCTTTGTGAAGAACACTTTATGTTTTTGGGTTTTCAACTTTGGTCTAGAAATTGATAATTTGATGTTGAATTCAAAGTGGGTATTGCCTGGAGTTGCCTAATATCATGTTACCCATGCTGCTCTAATGAAAGATATAATTTCTTTACACTTTGTGATGGGTGGCTAAAACCTCAAAGTCTAAAGTTGCAATTATGGGGTTGAGTGTTGATTTCATGTTGTGGGTATTCTGTAATGCTTTGTTTGTTCTTGTTTATCCTTTGATTTGGGCTAATTATCATGGGTTAACTTAGGGGTTAAGGTTGCAAACTTAATCCCTACTTCAGATCTCTGATTGATGCTCGAAAGAGACTGATTGGAATTTGTAATTAGTTCAATCCTTAGAATTTATGTTTGATGTCTGTAATTTGCTTGGAAAAGAGATTATGGGTCAGATCTATTTGCCCTATTTCTACATCGAAGGAGAGAGTAGTATAAGGTATTGAGTTGTTTAGTTATGCACAAAGATTAGACCGAATGGAGATTATTTAAACGATGTTATGGGATCTAAATAAGATTAGTGTCATTGAAGATGACCCATCCGATCGATACATGCTTAGTACTATAGAGCAACACATTACCCATATTTGATATAAATTTCCAATCCCCACAACCCTATATTACTTTTAACTTGTTTAAATTTCTGAAATTGTAGTTTAATATTGACTCTTGATAACAAATCCATTTTCATAAATTTTGTGGGATCATCTGCCCAATGTTCTTATTACTGCAAATTAACTGATTTACATTCCAAATTTCTTGATAGAATTCTTTGCACTATATCACTATCTCGAGGATTCGACCCCGACTCTTAGTTGGGTGTTGTTTATTGACTACGACCACTTATTTTTGGATTTGGTTTAGAGATTAGTTTGAGTGTTATAAAAGTGGTGCCTAAGCCTCCAAGAGGCAATAGTGGTGGTAATGGATCTTCGGTTCCCACATGCCAAAAGTGTGGCAAATGTCATTCGGGAAAATTCATGATCGGTACGGACAATTGTTTTCATTTTGGTAAGAGTGGTCACCTCTTGAGAGGTTATCCATCTAGAATCTACAAGTGAAAAAATGGTAGGCAAGCTCCGCCTAGTTGTTCGGGTTTGAGTACTTCAAAGCAAAACAAATTCCATGCACTTCAAACTCGGCATGATCAAAAGGGTTCTCCCGATATCGTTACTAGTATGTTGAATGTCTTTCATCTTGATGTTTATGCTTTGCTTAATCCAGGTTCTATGGCTATTAGAATTGATGTTTCTTCAGATGTATTATTTGACCCTTTTTCAACCGCTACTCCTATTGGTGAATCCATTGTGGCAAAAAGAGTTCTTACAAATTGTCCCGTCTCCTTATATCATAGAGTCAGTTATGTTGATCTTATAGAGCCTTATATATTGGATTTCAATGTTATTCTTGGTATTGATTTTCTCCATTTGTTGTTATGCGTTTGTTGATTATAGAATCCGAGTGGTTAAGTTTTAGTTTCCTAATGAGTCCATCCTATAGTGGAAAGGGAGAAATTATATGCCTAAGGGTAAGTTTGTCTCTTGTCTTAAAGATATGAAAATGATTTCTCCGGGTTTCATATTTCATCTTGTTTGGGTAAGGGATACATATTCCAAAACCCCTATTATTGAGTCGATCATTGTAGTAAATGAGCTTCCTAATGTGTTTCCCGATTATCTACTCGGTGGTCCTCCCGAAAGTGAAATAGACTTTGGTATTGACCTTCTCCAGTTATGAAACATATCTCTATTCCTCTTTACGGTATGGCTCCAGTAGAACATAATGAATTGAAGGAGAAATATAATTATTCTTGGATAAGGGTTTCATCCAAACAAGTATCTTTCTATTGGGTGCTCCCATTTTTTTTCTTTCGTAAAAAAATTGTCCACTTCACATGTTTATTGCTTACCAGTAATTGAACAAGGTTACTATCAAGAATAAGTACCCTCTTTCAAGGATCGATGACTTATTGATGAACTCGAAGGTGCAAGTTTCTTCTCTAATATTGACCTTAGGTCAGTTTATTACCAATTGAAGTGAAAGAAAGTGATATTCCGAAGATGGCTTCTTAAACTCAAATGGTCATTATGAATTTTGGTAATGTCATTTGGTTTGACAAAATGCTCCATCCGAATTTATGGACTTAATGAATATAATATTTTGATAATATCTTGATATGTTTGTGATTGTGTTTATCAATGACATTTTGAATTACTCGCGGAGTGAGGATGGCCATACCAATCATTTGAGGATTGTCTTGCAAGTCTTCAAGGACATACAACAATTTTCTAAGTTTAGTAAGTGCGAGTTTGGGTTTTGATCTGTGGCTTTTCTTGGTCACATTGTTTCCGATAATGATATCAATGTAGATCCTAATTGGATAGAAGTGTTTAAGAATTGACCTAGACCTCCATCCCCGTTTATATCCGAAGCTTCTTGGGTTTGGGCGGTTATTATTATAGGTTTATGGAAAGGTTTTCATCAATTGCCTCTCAATTGACTACACTCACCCAAACGAAGGTAACGTTGTTATGATCGGAAGCTTGTGAAAAGACTTTTCAAGAGTTAAAGAATAGACTCACTTCGGCTCCTATTTTTACTTTATTGAAAGGCTCTGATGGGTTTATTTTTTATTGTGATGCTTCGAGAAATAGATTAGGATGTGTTTTTTTATTCAAAATGGAAAATTTATTGCCTATGCCTCATGGTAACTCAAAATTCATGAAAAGAACTAACCTATCCCATGATTTGGAATAAGGGGCGGTTGTTTTCACCTTAAAGATTTTGAAGTATTATTGATATGGTGTCCATGTTGATGTTTTTACTGACCACAAAATTTTGCAATATGTGTTCAAGAAAAATGATCTAAATCTTTGCCAAAGGAGGTGGCTTGAGGTACTAAAATATTATGACATGGGTGTCCTCTAGCACCCTAGTAAGGCGAATGTAGTGGAAGATGCTTTTTAATCGATTGTCGATGGGTATTATTGCACATCTTGAGGAAGGTAAGAAAGAATTTGTTCGTGATGTTCATAGATTGGACCGATTAGGTGTCTGGTTGGTTGATCCTATTGAAAGTGGTGTAGTTATTCAATATGGTTCAAAATCCTCTTTTGTATCGGATGTAAAGGATAAGCAAAGTCTTGATTCGATTTTTGTTGAGTTGAAGGAAACGGTACTGAAAAAGTTCATTGAGGCCTTCTTTCAAAGGAAGAATAGTGTGCTTTAATATAAGGGTTATTTGTGTGTCCCCAATGTTGACAATTTCAGAGAGTAAATTTTATTGAAAGCCCATAGTTCTCGATATTCCATTCACACAGGAGCGACCAAGATGTACTGTGACTTGCGAGAGGTCTATTGGTGAAATGGGATGAAGAAGGATATTGCTGAATTTGTGGCTAAGTGACTTTATTGTAAACAAGTGAAAGTTTAGCATCAAAAGCTGGGAAGTTTGTCCCAAAATATTAGTATTCCTACCAGGAAGTAGAAAGACTTAATTATGAACTTTATTATTGGTTTACCCCACACCCGGTAGCAATATTACTTGATTTGAGCTATTGTGGATCGTCTGACAAAGTTGGCTCATTTCATTCCCATCAAGGTGTCTTATTCGGAGGAAGATTATGCTAAGTTGTATCTAAGGGAAATGGTTAGGTTGCATGGGGTATCTCTATCCGTTATCTTTAATCATCGTACCCAATTCACTTCTCAATTTTGGAGGTCTTTCTAAAAATTTCTTTGTACCCGTGTCAAGGTTAGTACGAATTTTCATCCTCAAACTGATGGGCAATCGGAGCATACTTCTAAACTTGTGAAGATATTTTAAGAGCTTGTGTTATTGATTTCAAGGTTAATTGAGATGATCAGTTGCCTTTGATTGAGTTTGCATATAATAATAACTATCATTCAAGTATTGGTATGGCTCTATTTGAGGTTCTTTGTGGTAGGAGCTTTAGATCTCCCATATGTTTGTTTGAAGTTGGTGAGGTTGCTTTGATAGGTCCCAAGTTGGTACATGAGGCTATGGAAAAAGTTTGGCCTGTTAGAGAAAGGTTGAAAATGACTCAATGTCGACAAAACTCTTATGTCGATGTAAGAAGAAGAGATCATGAGTTTGATATAGATTATTGGGCTTACTTGAAGATTTAACCTATGAAGGTTGTCATGAGGTTTGGTAAGAAAGGGAAGCTTCATCCTTGTTATGATGGTCCTTATCAATTGTTAAGGAGGATAGACAAGGTGGCTTATGAATTAGACTTTCCTTCCAATTTATCGTCGGTGCATCTAGTGTTGCATGTGTCCTTATTGAAGATGTGTATCGGTGATCCCACATCAATTATGACATTGGAGTCATGAGGTTTGGTAAGAAAGGGAAGCTTCATCCTTGTTATGATGGTCCTTATCAATTGTTAAGGAGGATAGACAAGGTGGCTTATGAATTAGACTTTCCTTCCAATTTATCGTCGGTGCATCTAGTGTTGCATGTGTCCTTATTGAAGATGTGTATCGGTGATCCCACATCAATTATGACATTGGAGTCATGAGGTTTGGTAAGAAAGGGAAGCTTCATCATTGTTATGATGGTCCTTATCAATTGTTAAGGAGGATAGACAAGGTGGCTTATGAATTAGACTTTCCTTCCAATTTATCGTCGGTGCATCTAGTGTTGCATATGTCCTTATTGAAGATGTGTATCGGTGATCCCACATCAAGTATAAAGGAAAGCCTTTCTTATGAAGAAGTTCCTGTTGAGATTTTGGACTGGCAAATTAGAAAGTTGAGGAACAAAAAAGTTGCATCCGTAAAGGTGTAGTGGAGGAATCAAATGGTTGAGGGATCTACTTGGGAGGGTGAGACCGATATGATTTTCCGATATCCTTATCTCTTTCCCTTTTATCGTACTCTAGATTGAGATATTTAGTTCCTCATGGTTCATTCTTGTGGATTCATGCGTCTTAGTAATTTTTATGTTTCCTTATTATTGCATGTATGTTTTATGAAATGATGTTTGAGTATATTTTAGTTTAGAGTCGATTCCTCTTTAATTATGTTTGTTTATGTGATTACATTCATGTCGGGTTGGTGGATCTCTTCACTTACTTTCTTTATGTTGCCTTGAGTCCCATTCGAGGACAAATGTTCTGAAGGGCTTCAGATATTGTAACTCCTTCAATTTTGAAAAGGAACTAGGTGCATGGATTTTTGGCTACTGGCTCAAGTTTACGAAACCAATATACAGATCATAGATCAGTCTCATGGAAAAAAGGGGGATATTTTTTGAAGATCAAGTTCTTGTACATTATCCTACGATTGTTCAGCATGGTCCATCATATGGCTTATGAATCATAGAAGTGTTAGAAGCTATCCAGACTTACTAACATTTTGTGGTTAAAGTTGAGTTTTACTGCTAGGGTTTATGGACCGCAGGAAGTCATATTGACCGTAGAAGGGTTCCATCAAAATTTGGTAAATTTTAAGGTCCTACTACCTGGTCTATGATTTACCAGTACACACGCGTGGACCAGCCCGGTATGTTAATTCTTAGGGTCTTTTCCTTAATGTTTTGAGCCTATGCTATGCTGTTTTGGCCTTTATCCTAAGACCTATATAAACACTTTAAGTCCTAAATCTACCCACTTTAAACCTGTTCTCCTATTTCCCTAAAACCCAACAAAATTCATTCTCCCAAATTCCCTCTCCACCTAAGGAAAAAGAAGAAGCTAGGGTTCAATCCAAGTCCTTCAAATTACCATTCATCTTGGGCTTTGAGTAGCAAGGTATGTAGGTATTCACCAATGGAGTCCATTAATCCATGGGGTCCCAAGGTTTTGAATTTCTCAAATCAATTTCAATGGATCAAATTAAGGTTTTTCTTAGTTCTATATGGGTTTCATTATATTGACATTTTTATTATTGTTTTAATCTCCTATTTCATTATTTAATGTAAAGTACATATTATCTAGTAGAATTTATATGAACCCAAGCATGATCATGACATTAAAATATGAACTTATGATGAACTAATGAACTATGAATTTTGAAGGATTATGCATGCCTTATGAAAATGATGTTTTATATGATATTGTGATTTTAGATGAAATTATCAATGTTCTTATGAAGGGTTTTCGCTCATATAAATATGATCATGATTGTGAAAGGTATTTATCACATATGGATTTTAATTGGTGAAAAGTTTTCTCACTTATGCTTGATTTGTAATTTAAGGAGCTACTCTATGTTTTGATCTTTAAAATGTGAATTTGGTATTGTCATTACCTTTCCTATGTCATGATGATATTTGATTTTTATCTGTTCTGTTGGGATTTAGACTTAGCATTGAGAGGACATTGAGGTGGAGGTTTAATTATGGTAGTCTCTAGTAGCAACCTCTAGTCCTTAACTATGAGCCTCCATACAATTCTCTTAAATAACCTAGCTAGTGGATCCACTTTGGCAAAAGATGATGTGTACTATTTCTACCTTGACATGTAGAATCCTCTTCTTTCGGTATGAAGGATATTCCAGATTCCATGATATAACTTTCATGGTCATATAGTCGGTTCAAGCTACTATCGCACAAAAATGATTATGTTTCTTCATTGCTTTCTTATTTATTTTATTTTAAATGTATTGACCATATTTTATAAGATATGTGTTGTTTGTACTTTATAGTTTCCAAATGTTTATAATCATGCATTACATGTTTAAGTTATATATGAAATCATGTCTATTTATGTATATTTCCCCATACTTAGTATATTACATGAACTAATGCATACTTGTGCCTACATTGTCTCATTAATGTAGGGTTCGATGCTTCCATCTCTCACACTCATGGTTTGTTGATCATTCTATCTGATTCAAGAGTAGGTGAGTCCTTATGTTCCAAGGGGGGAAACATAACATTCATTATTTAATCCCTAGGAGATCCTATGAACATAGATTAGATACAATTTCTACTTTTGTTTGGATATAGGTGCTCTTAAAAATTGTATTTGGAACATGTTGATCAGTTTTCTATGGACTCATAGATCTTCCAAAATTATGTCAATCGAAGCTCAAACAAAAGTTGTCTTTTATTGCCCATAATCCAGACTGTGAAATTAATTGTCGGATGTCTTTCTTATGTCATACATGATACTCTTATGTGCTAAATGATCAGAACATATTATGTCTTATGTTTTTGTTCATGGGAAGATGATCATGATGCCACTGCAAAGATTCTCGTTAATGCCTTTTGACACAATGCATAAATTTTTTGTCTACTCACATTTCTTTCTCCTACTCTATTTTGTTCCTTTATTGAATGTACTAGTCGTTATTCTGAAGAATGTAGTGGGTTTCTTCAGGTGGGAAGACATGGAATGATTATTGAATTTAATGACCCTGATTAAAAAGCAAGGAGAAGTTCCACATACTTGCCTGAGATTGCTGCTCATAAAAGTGATTTTTGTCTCTCTGCCTTTCCACCGACGAGAATGTTGTGCATCTTCTTTTTTTTCCGTTAAGCTTGTGTATAACTTCTTATAAAGTTGACTTATTCCTAATATGAACTTCGTGAATTTACAAAGATTGAAGCAATTGACTCTCTGGTAAGAAAAACCGATTATGACGCAATTATAACTGAATCACTGAGAAAGCGAATCCATCTAACTCGTTACCAGAGCACATTATTTACTATGCACTATGGTGAATATGTTGCCTATGTGAAGAACAACAGAGGTGTCACTCCGACTATTAATTGTGGGAAGCACCATCTATTGAGACCAGTAGATAATTGTAGTTGATGGGTTGAATACTTTGTTTTGAATTCCAGTCAGTAATTATTATCACAAATGCTTACATTATTCTTCATAATGGCATTTGGTAAAAAGAATTCATGTTTGTGGTTAACTAAATGATGTAATTTGTCTGCTTTGTATAGTTACTTTTCATTCAAGTGGGCTCTGTGCTGAACCAGTTTGTTACTCATTTTCAAAATTGGAGTGACTCTCTTTTGTTGGTACACTGGTAGACATGTTTTACAGAGTGGTAGTTAGACCAACTATGTTGTATGGGGCAAAATATTGATCAATCAAAAACTCTCACAAAAAACTCTCACATTCAAAACTTGAATGTTGTAGAAATGAAGATGACATTGAGGTAACTGAGCCCATTGAACCTTAACTTGAGGGATAGCCTTATTGTTCTTTTGAACTATTCTACCCTAACCTGAGCAATAGCCTTATTCACATTTTGAACCATTCCTCTATCCATGATCTTAGTTGGTAAATGATGATACTTGTTTCGCTGAGAAACATGAAATGTGGGATGGAGTAACAACAGACTTTTGACTGAGAGCTTGTATGCTACAACACCCATCTTCTTAAGAACATGGTAAGGTCCATAGTATTTGACAGAGAGTTTTATAAAAAATAGAGTGATTTGTTTGTCTGGTTGTATTTTTAGGTACACCCAATCCTCAATGCTAAACTATCTATCAGCCTTGTATTTGTTAGATTGATAACTTATTCTTTATTGAAACCTCTACAAGTGATACTTCAATTGCTATAACTTAAACTCCCTTGTAAGAAGTGTCATGTGTACTTTTTCATTTGTAGAATCTCCACCAACATGTGACAAATGTAAGGGAGGTGGTTGGCCATATAATCCCTCGTAAAAAGTTTGTTGTATAGAAGAGTTAAAATGGTATTATACCACCATTCAACAACTGCTAAATATACAGATCAATTCTTCTGTGATTCGTTAACAACTTATATTTCACCATAGATTTGTGGATGATATGTAGTGAAATCATTGAGAGTCACTCCTAATATTGCAAACAAATTTTGCTAAACCTTACTTGTAAATATAGGATTTCTATAATGTCTTCTGGCAATCTATGTAGTTTGTAAATATTTTCTAAACTGAGACACATTATGAGCTGAGTAAAGATGAGCTAGACACACAAAAGGGGCATACTTTGTCAGTCTATTCACAACCATCCATATCAATGTTTTCCCCTTGGACTTAGGAAGTGTCTATGAAATTCATACAGATGCTGCTTCATGGTGTTGAAGCCAAACTTAATTGTTGTAGAACACTAGGATATGAATCATTGTCATATTAATGCGTCTTTGGCATAGATTACATATGTTGACATAAGCATGCACATCATTTGTTTACCCCGCCCCTCCCCCTCCTCCCCTCCGTTTCTAGTAAAATAATGCAACTAACTTTCTGTAGGTGTTCTCAATACAATAATGTCCCCCACTATAATGTTATGTCAAAACTGAATGATATTGGTTTTTAGTTGAGGATCTGCTCCAATGACCAACTTTCCTTGTCTCCTTAGTTGACCATGTAAGAATGTATACCTTGGATATCTTTTTTATTTTCCTTATTTAAGTGTTGTGTTATTACACTAACTTTAGAATTTGAAGTCCAACTCTACTTAGTCATTTTCAGAAGGTCAGTTTTCACAATAGAAAGAGTAAGAGCTGCCAGCTCCACCAGTGATAACCTAGAAAGAAAATCAATCACTGTGTTTTCCTTTCTCTTTTTATACTCTATAATAAAGTTAAATTGCATTAGTTTGACTATCCATTTCATTTGTGATTCAATATGAAGCTTTTGCTCCAATAAGAAATTGAGAGTCTTCTTGTCTATTTTGACTACAAATTGACCAACCGTTTATATTTTTATTTTATTTTAATTAATATAAATTTGTAATTTTTTCTTAATATTTCATTCTTCGTAGTTCTCGAAAAAATGTGACACATTTTTATATTTAAAAATAGTTTATTTTTTAATTTCTTACTTTATTTACAATAATATATTTTCTTGCTTTAAAATATCATACTATGCTTAAAATTACAAAGTTTCAAAAGTTAAATTTCATAAACACAGTGTCACGAAATATAAATTAATGGAATATACATATTTTTTAGATAGATTTTCCACCTACCAATCAAAAAACGTTTTTAGCCATGATTTTAAAAATTATGATAAAATTAATTTTAAAAAAAGAAAGGTTCTCTATGTATAAGAAATTGATGTAAAACATTGTGGGCCTAAAATATCGTAGGCAAAACAAGTGGGTATCAAAATTTTACTTTGTTTTTTTCATTTTTAATGATTAACTCTTCGTTCTACCAAAACCCTATATTATAAGTAATCATTTTCTCTCTTTTGACTTCACCTAGAAGCGCCGCAATGTTGTTCTTCACCTAAACCTATTGGTTCACCCAAAATTGCTACTTCAGTTAAAAAAAAGTGACTTCTTCGATGTTCCTAGCTTGAATAGTAGCGGAAATGGTAGATTCACTTTATTTAGGTAACAAATCTTTGATACCTATGATTTACAAGTCATTTTTTTTGTTAATTATTCAATGATTTTTTTTATGATTTATGTTTGTGCAAAATTTTGAAACAATTTAGGGAAATAAATAATTTTGGAAAGAAAATTTTCTTTCTTTCTCACCCCATCTATGTTTGGTTGTTTAAATTTCATCGTATTTTGAGATGTTTTTCTTGATTGTCAGTTTTTAGCTTTGGCTCTGCTATTATTTGGATCAAACTCAAAAGTTTTGTTATAATTCTATGAAAATACTCTAGATCGATGGCATGGATGAGCCTTTGTGTGGCGTGGTAAGATAAGGATCACTAGAGGCCTAATTTTTCCTTTCAGCAATAACCCTAACCCTTCACGTTTCGGGCCTTCTCTTCTATACCATTTACATACATCGGTGATTATGAAATATATCCGCCATTATAGTATAAATTTAAACTTGTTTCACCATTAATATATTTAGGTAACTTTTTCGAACATCAATGTCTACGTCCCTTTGATTGGATGAGAAAGAAAAAAAATCGAAGTAATCTCCCAGATCTCAAATCTAGGAGTCCATTTCTCAGTATGAGCATACAATACACGTATCAATTCGTTGAAAGTGAAAGTGTCACCACTATTAAGGATTTCCACTAATATTAGATAGGTTGTTTGATGGTTCACTACGGTTGAAGCTTAGAGAGTTCTTTTTATTTTCAAAGGCTATCCTATTATTTTTTTCTAACCGATGAACCACTACTCATATGCCTCTCAATCTCATATCTTCTACTTAGTTTAGCCATTGACTACTTCTATATCTTTAGACAATCTTGATTTTTGATAGACGTTTTTAGTCTTTATATCTATGAAAATAGAAAGCTAAGAGAAGATTCTAAATAATTCTATCAAATCGAACAATAAAAAGAGAAAGATAGAAAAAAAGGGAAGGTGAAAATTAGTTGATTGTCCAAGTTTGTTGTCATTTTTATCTATTTTTTAATCTAGATTTGCTACAGTTTTTTGTCTTGTTTTAATGTATATATTTGATTCATTTTTGCTATAGTTTTATGTCTAAATTTTGGTTTATTTTGCTGAAATTTTTATGTAAAGTTGGTCCACAATTTTAACAGTCTTTTTGTCCCATTTTGCTAATTTTTTGTTTATATTTGGGTATATATTATGTATGTATAACTGCATTGATGTTTGAGAATTGACAAAATACAAGATATCAGAAAAAACATAAATTCTCACATATCAATGGTAGAATAAGCAATGCAATGAGAGGTCATCAAATGGTGAGTTTACAAATTAAATATATTGCATGTTACTTATTTTTACTCTATACTTAATTAATGATAGGCGTAAAAATTAGAAAACTATATGTGCCTGAGTGAGATTTTTTTGTCAACTTTATAGAAAAAGTTCTAAATTTCTTCATATTCCAATAAATGCATTTTAATATTAGAAAATAATTTATTTCTTAACTTCCTACTTCATTTATATTAGTTTGGTTTTATGTTATAAAGTAAGTGAAATATTTTTATATTTGAAATAATTTATTTTTAAACTTCTTATTTTATTTAAAATAATATGCTTTTATAGCTTTAAAAATATCACGCTATACTTAAAATCGCAAAGTTTCAAAAACTTAATTTATTAGATACAATGCCATATAAAATAAATTAGCGAAAACTCTAAATACTCTCTATAGATATATTTTTCACCTACGTATATTACCAAACATATGGCTTTTAGCCCCAAATATTTAGCCAGGTTGAAAAATATTATATGACAAATTAATTTTTTAAAATGAAAGTACTCTACATATAAGAAATTGTCGCTAAAGTATCTGAAAATAATAGATTAGTACTAAAATTTCAACCCCTCCCTTTTAAAAAAAATATTTCCTCTCTTTTCAACATAAATTCTATACGCATAAGAAATTATATCCTCTACCTTTTAGTGTCACCCCAACACGATGATTTATTTTATTGTTATTTAATTTCCAAGTTCAAAAAATTAAATTAGTACTTGAATTAGTCTTTGTCTATTTCGAGCAATTTTATCGTATACTGAGCTTTAATTTTTGTTTCTTTCTTTGTTTTTCATATCTCTTAAGTTTTCATATGTTTGAATAATATTCTATTCTAGTATATATTTTCTATAGTATTTATTTCCTTTGATATATTCAACATCACTGTCAATTATCATAATATACATGTACTGGACTTTTCCCTTCATTTTTGACCAATAGCGACCGAGTTAAGGCTTTTAAAGACCAAATATCCCTTCGCTAAAAGCTTATTTTCTTGTAGTGCACACCAAGAAAAGACTTCTTTTCATCTTATACTTTTGTTAACTCCTCCTCCTCCTTCTTCTCCTTTGTCTCCTTCTTTTCCTCCTCCTCCTCCGTCTCGTTCTTCTCCTTCGTCTCTTTCTTCTCATTCTTCTTCTGTTTCCCACTAAAATTGTCGCTTAAATTTCCAATTCATTATCGTCAACTGGCATGGATGAAAAGAAGTGCTACTCCAAGTTAGTATTTTACAATATTCTAGAGAAATCTATTATTCATTTTTGCAGAATTGTATCATTTCTTCAATGTCAAATCCAAAGCATTCGCTTACCTGGAAGAAGACCTATTTTTACAATTTCTTTCCATAAAAAAATGAAGAACAAGCTTGAAAACTTAACAACACTTGGTATGTAGTGACTCGAGAGTTAATTGAGATACAAGATATGTATCCTCCCCGAAAATAAATCTAAAAATTCCATGGCAGATCAAGATAAAGATTACCAGTAATTAGGTTGAGGTACTATTACTACTGCTACTACTTGAGGAGGGGGTTGATACTTGTAAAATTTGTAATGCAAATATTAATATATCTCTAAGGATCTGTCTACAATACGACACAACTATGTTGGTCTAATAACCACTTTATAAAACATAACAGAGTAGAAACTTTTTTTTTTTAGAAAACTAGATATAATGATGAGTAGCGTCTGGGTAATTGGTTATATAGAAGTATGTTTTGTGTAAAGGCGGTAACGGAAAACAACTTTTAGATGAATTGTGATAAAAAAAGTTTCCTTATATGTCAAAATCAGTCACTCACCACCGTAAATGCAAATACAAATATGAATGGGCCTGGACCCAAAAGTTGAAAGTTGGATTTTTAGATTGTGATTGGTCACCCTGAGCTAATTCTTGTTTCCATAAAATTTAGTGTGTTTTCTGGCTGGTAATCTTTATCTTGATCTGCCATGGAATTTTCAGATTAATTTTCGGGGAGGATATATATTTTGTATCTCAAATAGCTCTCGAGTCACTACATTCAGTATTGTTAAGTTTGGAAGCTTCTTCTTCTTTTTTTTGATGGAAAGAAATTGTAAAAGAAGGTCTTCTTCCAAGCAAGTGAAGGCTTTGGATTAGACATTGAAGAAATGATACAATTCCCCAAAAATGAAAAAGAGATTTCTCTAGAATATAGTAAAATCCTAACTTGCCGTAGCACTTCTTTTCATCCATGTCAGTTGATGATGACGAATTGGAAATTTGGGAGACAATTTTAGTGGGAAACATAAGAAAAAGGGGGAGGAGGAGGAGGGAATTTATAGTTATAAAAGACGGCCATAACCATTTTTCAGTTTTTAGTTTTTGTTTTTCTTTGTTTTTTCTCTTTCACATTTTTTCATTTTTTTATGTTGGAACTAAATTAATTTTTTTAACCAACAATTATAATATGGTTTGTGTTAAATGAATAAGAATAGCAGTGAATAATATATATATATTAGAATAGAAATAGTATCATGTATTGGTGTTGTTATAGTTTATCACGTACAAAAATGGTATTAATAAATTTAATTATTACCAAACAAAAAATTAATAATATCAAAGTTAGTATGTATTATTTTCTTCAGTATGTTCTACCAAATGATTGATAAGTATTATGGAGGTGTTGCTCAATTATTTCAAATGTAGATTTTCATGGCTTATTCAAATTAGAGAAAACACAAATAAATTCCCCTGATTTAGCAGCAAAACTTACTTTAGCATTTTATTTATACATACGTTTATTTACCCCCTTAATTTTATTTGAAGTGAATAATTACCACCCTTAATGCTATGTGGCATAAAAAAATAGTCAGGTGCGCATTTATTTTTTGTTAAAAAACTGGTCCCACTAATAGATGCATTATATAATTAAAAAAGAAGAAAAATCATCTCCTTTCATCTTCTCCAGACCGCCCACCCCACCCCCAATCCCCTTTCTTCTTCTGCAAACCCCCAACACTTTTCTCTTATTTTGAACCCCTTACCTCGCCCCCTTTTTCCTTCTTCGAACACCCCCATCGCATCACCACCACACTTGCATCTTAATCTTCATCTTCTTTCTTATTTTTTTAATTTCCGATCTACTAAAGAGAGCAAAATCATTTTAATTATATTAATTTTGTGATTTCCATTATTTCACTTTGTGTAGGGTTCAATTCGAGGAAAAATGTTTTCTATCAAGGATTTTTTCATATTCAGGACTCGGACTCAAATTTTCTGATTAAGAGAGGAGCAACACATGTGCCGTAACACATCCTTTTGTGATACTTCATTTTCCTTTATCTGTTGGTATAAAAATTAATTGTGAACCGAAGGTGAAAATATTATTTTACCATTTAGGTGTATTAACTTAACATTAATTTTACATTGAATCGAATAAAAAGTTAATGTACATTTTTAATAAATAAAGGTAATTTTTTTGGTGATGTTTGGAAAAGATAAAAAAATATTAAAAGGTAATTACATTTTTTGAGCATACCACTTTTGGAAAAGGAAAAGATAAAAAAATACTTTTCTTTTTCATTCTTTTGGTCTCCCCAATTTTCTTTTATGGAAGCTTTGTTCATATTCTGCGTTGCATTTGTTAATTGATCGTCGAAAGATTGTGATTTAGCTGAATTTGTTAATTTAATTGAAAAGGTTGTCTACTGCTTTGATACTTTGGTAGCTCACTACAACAACCAACGCCCAACAAGCTCCTCCTCCTGTTTTCAATGAGCCTCCACAATAACCTACTTTCTCTTTTGCCTTCAAAATTGAAACACCCACATCCTGTTTGCGAGACCTACTTGTAGGACTACACTTGTATGTTTTTATATGTGCTTTATGGACTATAGAGATTGGGTTAATTGTTTTACACTCTTGGGTATGTGCTTGTTGTTGTGACAAAAATATGAAAACGAAAATCTAAAAATAAAGAACACCAAGTTTAACGTGGAAAAATCCTTCAAACCGAAGGTTACAACCAAGGGATCTACAGGATCTGAATTGCTTCACGATAACAATAAGAGGGTTACAAATATTATTATAATGGCTACACAACAAGTTTCAAAAGAGAACAAACAATATCTATACCAACAAACCCTGCTTCTGTTTGGGACCTATACCCGGATCTTACTGACTTCTATGTAACACCTTACAATCTAATAGACTACACTAGGGCAAAGTGAGATGGCAAGGGCCAAGGAAGAAGGCTTGGACAACCCAACCTTTCCTAGGCACTGCCTACCTTCCCACGAGAGCCTTGATGTTTCGTGGTGGTCACCACAGATCATGGTGCCACTCGTGGAAGGCAAGGCAATATATAGCTCCCCAAGGCTGCCCAAATTAAAATAGCCTCCTCCACACGAGCCACTTCACGGCCGTGGAAGGTGTCGTGGTGGTGCCTTAGATTTTTAGGGGCTAAGAGAGGGTGGCCTAGCCACTGGTCCAAGACCACGAGGAGGACCACGGCTCGTGGATCCTTTCGTGAAAAGTGGACAATGCACTGCCAAGTGGGGGTTAAATGGGTCATTCCGGTTTTAATTAAACTAAATATCTGTCATTTTGCCTAAGTCTAAGACCCACTATATAAGTCATTTTAACTCTAAAACTCACTCATTCAAGTCATTATTTCCAAAACCCAAAAGAAATCCCCAAAGTTCTTCCTCTCAAATAAATTCTCTCTCTAGAAACATGAAGAAGAAGAAGAAGGAGATTCAAGCTAGGGTTCAAGAGGAAGCTTTCACACATCAATTTCCTTGGGCTTTGATAGTAAGGTATGGTAGTTTTAATCCATGGGTTCCTTTCATCCATGGAGTTCCCTAAAAAATCTCCAATTTCAAAAAGGTAGAAATTCCCAATTGTTAGAGTTTTCTTCAATTATCATAAGTTCTCTTCAAAGTTAATTTAAATGATTGAATTATGATACCATTTTTCATAGCGGAATTCATTTTATTGGTAGGTGAGGAGTTCATGATATTTAGGTATTATTTTTGGTAGATGAGGAATATTTTTGATAGGTGGTAGTGTGGTAGGTGATGTATTAACTAGCCAAATTTTATTATAATATTCTTTTTTCATGGTAAAATGTAGTAATACTTATTGTAATATTCTTCCGATAGTTGTTTTAATCTGAATATTTCTTTAATATTATTTATGATATATTCTAGATATAACAAATCTTGGGTTCTTTGGTACATATATAAATTTTC
>NW_006238981.1:1644669-1645197 GCF_000226075.1 Solanum tuberosum | reverse complement strand
TGTTGCCGTATAAAATTTTACATAGAATAAATTTCCCTTAGTAACTCTCTTATATGTAATAAATGCTTTATGTAGTTCCGGTATTCCACTTAGTTCCTCTCCGTCATATGTATATACTGTATTTAATAATCCATAGTTGTAACATGTCCTTACTAAGTTGGCGTTAGTTTTTGGTTGTGCAATTAGTTTATTATAACCTTGTAATTTTTGGGTTAAATAATCCTGGTTGGGCTCTTGGGTTGTAGTAGATCTGGGTTTAAAATGTTTGGATTTTGTATATATTTTCTATATAGATTCGCGTAATATGGTTATATGTTTTTTTGCCATGGTGTAGGCTATCTGCGTAGGTAGAAGTTTGTGGTTCTATAGTTAATATGTTTTTTGGTGTTAGCCTCGGGGTAAACGGTCTTTCGAATAACTGGTTTAAGTTTGAATTCTTATGTTTTTCACTAACTCGTTGGCTTATACCTGCAACTGTATTTAAACAAATGTCATGGGTTTTTAGGTGTTTCCCAACGTCACCTTTTA
>NW_006238981.1:1631545-1644220 GCF_000226075.1 Solanum tuberosum | reverse complement strand
GATTCTATTATATAAGTAAATTTTTTGTTTTCATCTGGAAAGTATAGTTTAGGTAAGTTTTTACATAATAATTTTACCTTTTGTATTTGTATTTGGTCTTTTTTATCAAATTGATATTCTATATCTTTCTTTAATTTTTGTTGTAATGGTTTTAAATTTTCTGCTAATTTTGGTATGTATTCTCTTACTTGATTTACTACTAATGCATGAAGTGATAGAATCAGATGAATTTATGATGAAATCCCTATCTAATGCTTGAATTCTAGATTTGGTAATTGAAAGTAGGCTTTGAACCTTGAAAGGGAAAAGTATGAGATTATGCATGTCTTTATGAAATTTATGTAAATGCTTTAAGGATGCTTTGAGAGTAAAGTGTCAATGATTATGATGTTGTTGTTGTGTTGTTGAAAGGACATTCTCATAAACACATATTAATTGTGAAAGGTTTTCTTACATAGAGGGTCCGACAGTCAGGGTCATCCATTTCGTAGCTAAGTGTTGATTTAGAGATTTCCAAGCTTTGGTGAGTCCTCATGCTTTGAGGATGGAGTTTTATTGTTTTCGGTTTCTTTTATGTATTTTCCCTTTTTGGACATGATGTATAGGCTAGGCCCAATTTCATTCGATTGTAATAGATAGCTATGATGAGATAAAATCTCTAGATTTCCGTTTTCTAAAATAATGTTTTGGGTCTTTAAATGTTGTTTTACTCTTTTGGTTCTATTTCTTATGTTATGAAAGCTAAGTGGCTTGTAAGGAGTCCTTCGGAGTTCTATACACCATGTTACATCTAAGGGGTATCCCTGGGTCGTGACATTTCTAATCCGATCTCAACCGTTCAAATCAAACACCAAAACGTCAAGAACACTCAGTCAAAAATTCTGCCCGATCTAATGGTGAGTTAATTGGGAAACGTGATCTGAATGTTGTTGGTCGGAGAAAAAGACCGCAACAAAGGAACCATTTTTCTTCTCTCTTCTCTCTTGTTGAAAGCTCTCTCAAAAACCTCTATTATATCCTAATGTCTTTCAAAGACAGTACAAATGAGCAATTGAACAATTCTCTCAAGAACCTCCTCTATTTATAGAATTGTACTTCTCCTTACAAATCCAAAACCAACTCCAAATAGAACTACTATTCAAATCCTTTTCCTAATAGAATTGGAAACCAAATAAAGAGAATAACTCCAATCCCTTTTCAAGTAGGATTAGGCCATGGGCTTTTCGCTGGAACATGTGTCATAGCCCAACAAATTCCCCCTCCAGCCAAGGGGCCAAATGGACTTCAAGTGGAGGAACTCTTGACATGCTTCATGCCTGCCACATTTCTACAAAACTCATGTTTGTCTACGATCACCACTTTTGTAAGCATATCTGAAGAATTGTCATTAGTGTGTATCTTTTCAACCTCAAATAATTTCTCTTTGAGGGCCATTCTAATCCAATGATACTTTCTACTAATATGCTTGGACTTAGAATGAAAGGTAAAGTGCTTGGTGAGATAAATAGCACTTTGATTATCACAAAATAAGACGAACCTTGATTGTTCAAAGTCAAAATCTTTGACAAACTCCTCCATCCAAAGCAATTGTTTGGCACCTTCAGTGATGGCAATATATTCAGCTTCGGTGATAGAGCTATGCACTTCTATAGTCTTGATTGCCAGGAAATAGCCCCCCCTCCAAAAGTGATCAAATAAAAAGAAGTGAATTTTGAATTGTCAAGATTTCCTCCCAAATCAGAATCTACGTAGCATACAAGTTTAGGCTTACCACAACCAAAGCACAACTCCATATCTGAAGTACCCTTCAAATATCTTAATATCCATTTCACTACCTTCTAATGTTCTTTTCCAGAAATTTAAAGAAATCTGCTAACGGTTCCAACAACATGTGTTATATTTAGTCTAGTGCAAACCATAGCATACATCAAACTACCAACTACAGAGCCAAATGGAATACATGACATCTCATTATTCTCTTCATTAGTAGACTCTGGGTTGTACTCAACATAAAGTGTTTAACAAGAGGTGTACTAACAACTTTTGTCTTTGTCATGTTGAACCTCTTAATTACTTTCTCAATATACTACTGCTTGTGTCTATCTCAATGAATTTGTATGCCTAAGATCTTCTTTGCTTCCCCAAGTCCTTCATCGCGAGCAATTGGCTCAACTCCTTCTTAAGGTCTGCAATTCTAGATTTAGTTTTGCCAACAATCATCATATCATCCACATAAAGTAGTAAGATAATAAAATCATCATCAGAGAACTTCTGAAAGAATACACAACGATCTGAAGCAGTTTTCTTATATCCCTGATTCAAACTCCATGTACCACTGCCTTGGAGCTTGTTTCAAGCTACACAAGCTCTTTCTCAATTTACAAACATGGTTTTCTATTCCTTTAACTATGAAGCCTTCAGGTTGCTTGTCACGCCCTGAGCCTACACCCTGGGTGGTACTGGCACTCGAGAACTATTTTTGGCCCCGAGCGAGCCCTTGGCATGGCTTACTTACTCAGCGGAAGACTTACTCATGATGTAAATACTATAAACGTAAGCTGAACTGCTTAATAATAAACTTAGAATATATTAAAATAACATTCACTGGCCAAAGTGGCAACTCAAGTCTCAACCATCAAAATAGGAAATAGAAAGACTCAATAACTAACATCACTAACTGTCTATGAAGCCTCTAAACAATTGAGATGGACGTCGGGACAAGATCCACGACATCCTAATGAACTAAACATACTGAAAACTAGAAAAAGGGATCCTCCGGAAGCAAGAAGGCTCACCAACAAACTCAGAAGCTAAACTATAATCAACGATGAACTGGATGTTGATCCTAGTTACATGTATCTGCATCATAAAAATATGTAGGCCAAATGGCATCAGTACATTGAATGTACGAGCATGCGAGGGTAATACTAAACAAGACATAAGCTTGAAAGGAACAGAAAGAACAAACCTGGTCTCAACTGAACTGAACTCATTTCAATATAAAGCAATAAAGTAAATGTAATATAAACAAAAGCTTTTAAAATATGAATAACAACTCTGTGTATTTAGAAATGCCATAGTAACTCTGAATGTATGCAAAGATACAATATAAACTCTGGAATGTATATAACAATACAATTTACTTCTGTGAATATAAGAATACAAAATACTTATGTGGGATTTTCTCTAACAGACAACCATCACTTAAGAGCTATTGTGATGATATAACGTTTTGCCTTCGCTGCCAGGGCCGTCCTATACCTTGCCGAGGGTATAGAACTTGACTACTAAGTGGATCCACTAGTTTATGCTAAAAAGCACTAAGGAATCATCTAAAAAGTATGACCCTTTTTTACCCATGGTGGCTGGAAGTTTTCTGAACTCTACCCCATATGGGTGATCAATACTACTACCAAAATATAATACTAGCTCTTATGTTTAAAAACATACTTCTTTCTGTGGTTTGAGATAATTGCTCAAAACTTAGCTCAAGGGTTCCTATTGGAAATCAAAGTTTCCTCAGTTCCTTAGTTGTGAAAGCATTTACTCTTTACTAAAAACTAGCTCAAAAGCTCTTTTGGAAATCAAAGTTTCCTTTTCTTGTTTAAATGTGAAAACATCTTACTCTTTGGGAATACATAGTCCCGATATACTCTTTTGAAAATGAACTTCAATCTTTACTCTTTACTCAACTCAAAATTCAAGTCTTAAAACAAAGTTAAAACATTTGTAAAGGACTTTTGGAAAACTCTATGAACTTCTCTTGACTTGACTCTTAACTTTCCTTGAATTGAATTATGGATTAAAGGCTCATGATCTCATGTTATTAATGAATTCATGTTGTTTAGACGTACCTTAGAGTGTAGGAATCAACTAGGAAACATAGGTACGTTTCAAGGGAACTAGTACGGAAAGAAGAGGGAAAAAGTAGATGACATGGCGTCCTTGGCGCTCTGAATAGCGCGGGGCGCCAGATCCAAATCTTCAAAACTGAAGTTGGGGTGCACTGGCTGGCGCAGTGCCCCAGGGGAAAAACTTCATAACCGAAAGTGGGGGCCTCTGGCTGGGGCGCCGCCCCAGACCCCTGCCCAGAAAATTCTAATTTTTCTTGGTCGTCTTTCAACTCTAAAACATCTAGTTTCGATTGGTTCTTTCCCCAAACACTTAGATTTGAATACATAAACAAAATATGCAAGAATCTACTCAAAACGACACCTAATTTCATGAATTTGAATCAACAACTCCTCAACAATTTCAACGAATCCAGAACTCAATAGAACTTCAATAAAACCCATCAAGAACTCAATTTCTAAACCTTCAAGAATCTAAATTTACTGAAATAAATAATGATTGGAGCGTGGGTGAACTTACCCAATGCTAAGTGATCTCACATACCTCGTAGGGATCACCCCTTGACGAAATCCACAAGCAATTACTCAAGAACGACAAACTTTGGCTCTTTCTCTCCTCTTTTCTCCTCTTGCGTTCTTTCTCTAAAAACCCTAGCGTGAATTCTTTTAGTGCGTAAACTGAAATTTTTTAGTTTATACCCCTAAGTAATTACCGAAAATGAAATAATTTAATTGGGTAGTGAAAAGACCATAATACCCTTCAAAATCCGGTTTTGACTTTCCTTATCTAGATAGCCCAACTTCAAATGGGCATATCTCACTCATACAAACTCGAAACTGAGCAAACTTGGCGGTGTTGGAAAGATAATTCAAATATATTTCCTACGGTATCTTCTAGCACACCTAAGTCATCCTGATCTAGGAGTTATGATCATTTGAAATCGACCCAAAACTCATACTTAACTTAATTTTGTCAAATTTTCCAGATTTTCATTCTTTCCAAAAATGACTATTTCTATTTCTAGCTCTTTATTGTTGTGGGGTGTTACAATATCTCCCCCTCGGGAACATTTTCCCTCGAATGAGATTATTCTTAGTAGCCTAAGGGTGTAATAACTAACATTCAGCTCAAACACCCAACAAGAAAATCTAGCACATCAAGCAAATAAATTATAGAGTACTAAGAAAAGAATTAGTTCCTTCGTCTGGAATTCCTCTGGGCCCAAAGAGATGTGGATATCTCTTCTTCATATCCTCTTCAACTTCCCAAGTAGCTACCTCAATAAACTGATTTCTCCAAAGAACTTTGACTGATGCTACTTCCTTCGTCCTTAACTTGCCGGTCTAGAATCTGAACATGAATCTCCTCATAAGATAAACTATCCTTGATTCCAGTATCTTCAGTTGGTATGATCAATGAAGGATCGCCCATACACTTTTTGAACATGGAGATGTGGATTACCAGATGAACTACTGCTAACTCTTGTGGTAGCTCTAACTCATAAGCTAGATTGCCAATCCTTTTGGATATTCTGTAAGGACCAATATACCGGGGACTAAGCTTTCCCTTCTTACCAAATCTTGTAACACCCTTCATGGGTGAAACTTTCAAGTAAACCCAATCATCTACTTCAAACTTTAAGTCTCTTCTCCTAACATCACTGTAGGATTTTTGACGACTCTGCACTGTTTTCAGGCTCTCTTGAATAACTTTCACCTTCTACATAGCTTGGTGAACTAAGTATGGTCCTATCAAACCAGCTTCACAAACTTCAAACCATCCAATAGGAGATCTGCATCTTCTCCCATAAAGAGCTTCATAAGGAGCCATCTGGATGCGAGAGTGGTAACTATTATTGTAAGCAAACTCGATGAGAGGTAGGTGATCAACCCAATTGCCCTTGAAATCAATCACACAGGCCCTCAACATATATTCTAAAGTCTGAATAGTGCGCTCTGCTTGACCATAGGATGAAAAGCAGTACTTAAGTTCACCTTTGAACCGAAGCCTTTCTGGAATAACTTCCAAAACTGTGCAGTAAATCGTGCACCTCTGTCTGAAATAATGGAGACCGGAACTTCATGAAGTCTTACTACCTCTTGAATGTACAACTTGGCATAATCCTCTGTTGAATGGGTAGTCTTTACCGGCAAAAAGTGGGCTGATTTTGTCAACTACCGACAATCACCCAAATGGAATCATGTTGCCTGCATGACCATGGCAACCCAGTAATGAAGTCCATATTGATCATCTCCCACTTCCATTCCGGAAGCTCTATATTCTGAGCCATACCACCTGGCCTTTGGTGCTCTACTTTAACTTGTTGACAATTCACACACTTAGCAACAAACTCTGCAAATATCTTCTTCATACTACTCTACCAATAAACGTCTCTCAAATCATGATACATCTTTGTGAAACCCGGATGGATAGAATAGCTGGAGCTATGAGCTTCATCCATGATCCTCTCTTGGAGTTCATCCACCCTTGGTACACACAACCTACCTTGATACCTCAACACGCCATCTCCTCCTTGTTCAAAATCCATTACTTTTTTGCTTATGAACATTTGCCTTCAATTCAAGAAAATAGGATCTTGGTCTTGCTTTTCTTTCACTTCTGACACTAATGATGATTCAGCCCCATTCATCACCACTACCCGTCCTTCTATGGAATCCATTAGGCAAACACCCAATCATGCAAGACTATGCACATATTTTACTAGTTCTTTCTTCTCTTCCTCAACATGAGCAGTACTACCCAGAAATAGTCTACTCAAGGCATCATCAACAACATTATCCTTACATGGGTGATAAAGAATAATCATGTCATAATCCTTGAGTAATTCTAACCACCTCCTCTGTTTGAGATTAAGCTCTTTCAAACTAAACAAATACTAAAGACGCTTGTGATCCATGAATACATCTACATGAACACCATAAAGATAGTGACATCATATTTTCAAAGCAAATACTACGGCAACTAACTATAGATCATGGGTTGGGTAATTCTTCTCATGACCTTTCAATTTTCTGGAGGCATAAGCTATAACTTTGGCATTCTGCATTATCACACAACCCAAACCAACTCTGGACGCATCACAATATACAACGAAGCCTTGCGTACTTCTAGTAAGGTCAATACTGGGGCAGTAGTCAATCTCTTTTTAATTCCTGAAAGCTTTACTCACAAGCTTCATACCATTGGAACTTCACTGTTTTCTGAGTCAACTTGGTCAAAGGGGACGAAATAGATGAGCCCCTTTACGAACCTTCTATAATAGCCAGCCAAACCCAAGAAACTCTTAATATCAGTTGGAGATGTGGGTCTAGGCCAATTCTACACTGCCTTTATTTTCTGGGTGTCAACTTTAATTCCATCACTGGAAACAACGTGGCATAAGAATGCCACAGACTCAAGCTAAAACTCATACTTAGAGAACTTGGCATACAACTCCCTATCCTTTGAAGTTTGGAGAACTATTCAAAGATAGCTAGCATGATCTTCCTCATTCATCGAATATATTAGTATGTCATCAATGAATATGATAACAAATATGTCTAAATAAGACTTGAATACTCTATTCATAAGGTTCATGAACGCTATAGGTGCATTGGTTAGACCGAACAACATGACCAGAAACTCATAATGACCATAACGGGTCCTGAAAGCTGTCTTTGGAATATCACATTCCCTTACTCTTAACTAATGGTAGCCAGATCTAAGGTCTATCTTAGAGCAACATGTGGCACCTAGACGTTGATCGAAAAGATCATCAATTCTCGGAAGAGGATACTTATTCTTGATGGTAACCTTGTTCAACTAGCGGTACTCTATACACATTCTAAGGGAACCATCATTTTTCCTCACAAACAAGACCGGAGCTCCCCAAGGTGAAACACTTGGTCGAATGAAACCTTCTCTAGGAATTCTTTCAACTGCTCTTGTAACTCTTTTAACTCTGCTAGTGCCATTCTATATGGCTGAATAGATATAGGACGAGTAGCAGGAAAAATATCTATACCGAAGTCTATTTCTCTTTCAGGAGGGACTCCGTGAAGATCATCTGGAAATACTTCTGGAAACTCTTTTACTACTGGAACTGACTGAATATGAGGTATCTCAACACTACAGTCATTAACTCGGACTAAGTGATAGACACACCCCTTGGAAACTAACTTTCTTTCCTTAAGGTGTGAAATAAAACAACCCTTAGGCACTGTTGAACTACTTTTCCACTCTAAGACTGGCTCATTTGGAAACTAAAACTTTAAAACTCGAGTTCTACAATCAACTGAGGCAAAACATGCATGAAGCCAGTCCATACCAAGAATAACATCAAAATCTACCATGTCTAACTCAACTAAATCAACCATGGTGCTCTTGTGATTGACAGAAATGGTACAATCATGATAGACTCTCTCTGCTAGAATAGACTCACCAACAGGTGTAGAAACACTGAAGGGCTCACTAAGTTTTATAGGAAGAATATCGAAATTTATTGCAATATACGGAGTTACAAAAGATAAACTCGCTCCTGGATCTAGCAAAGCATAAACATCAAGGTTAAAGACTTGGATCATACCAGTGACACATCTGGAGAATCCTCTTTCTCTTGGTGACTAGTGATAGCATAAAGACAGTTTCCTCCTCCGCCTGCCCCTAGAGTAGCTCCTCTAGATGCAACTTTGTCTGGTGGAGCAACTAAAGAAGGCTGGGCTCTATTTCCCTCATTACCATTACCCTGCTTGTTCTTTGGACACTCGCATAAAATGACCATTCTGGCCACACTTTAAGTAACCAGTAGAGCCATCACGACACATCCCTAAGTGGTTCCTACCACACTTAGCACATGCAGGAAGCTTACTACCCCTTTTTTCCACACAATCCTAAGAATAGGCAGGTTTAACTTTGAAATTATGATATTGTAATCACCTTTGTTCTTTGGTGCATGTGCACTAGCAGATGATGGAGCAGGTCCCTTTTGAAGCTGTTGGAAGGAAGACCGGTTCACATTACTCTTTTGCTGCCCGGACTCATTCCCTGATGTCTTAGCCCTCTTATTCTTAAAATCTTCTCTATCCCTCAGCTTGTCCTCCTCAACTTGTTGCACATGGATCATAAGCCTTGCTATGTCCATATCCCCTATCAGTATAGTTGTCTTGCCTTCCTTGCTTGACAGGCAAGACAACCCAGCAATGAATAAACTCATCCTGCTCCTCATGTCAGCAACCATCTCCGGAGCATACCAGGAAAGTTGTGTGAAATTCAGACTGTACTCATGAACGCTCAAAGAATCATGCTTAAGAGTGAGGAACTCTCGTACCTTAGCCTCTTTAGTTCTCGGGGAAAGAAATGCCTCAAGAAGGACTCCTCTAAACAATCCCAACTCACAGGTGGTGCTCCATCAGCTCGGTTCTTCTTCCATTGGTCGAACCATATCCTAGAGACACCCTTCATTTGGTATGCAGCTAGTTCTACCCTCTCAGTATAAACAACATGCATGATCTCAAAAACATTCTCAAGCTCTTCAATAAAATTCTTTGGATCCTCAATAACACTTGAACCTGTGTAGCTTGGTGGATTCATCCTTAATAACTCTGGGACTTGAAGTGTCAGCCGCTTCCTGCCGATTCCCTCTTTGTTTCCCAGCTGGATTGGTCAAAACTTGGATCAACATCTGCATAGCTCACGAAACTCAGCATTGGTGACCTCTCCTTGGGGTTGCACTTCAGGTGAATTAGGTACCCCTTGTTCCTGTGGTTCAACAATCCTTCTAGCCAGACGACCTCAGACAGCTCTTCGTGGAGGCATGATCTGAAAGACACGCGTAAGTACAAGTTAGTGTCACGCCCCGACCCTACACCCTGGGTGGGACTGGCACCCGGAGACCATTGCTGGCCCCAAGCGAACTCTTGGCCTGGCTTTCTTAACTCAGTGGAAACCTAACTCAACAGAATAACTTAATGCAATGCAAGGTTATAAAACAACTTGACTGATGCATAACATGCCAAAAGGAAACTCGTGTCTCAAAATAGAATATTTACATATATACATAGATGAGAGACTCAATACTACCTGACTGACTGTCTATGAAGCCTCTATAACACTGAGATGGGTGTTGGTACAGACCCCGCAACATCCTAATAAAACAAACTAGGAACACAAAATAACAGAGTCCTCCGGAAGGCAAGGAGGCTCACCACTGACTCTGGAGTGCTCAGCTGGATCAACGGCGTGCTGGATGCTGATCCGGGGTACCTGCGTCTGCATATTCATAAGATGCAGGCTAACTGGCATCAGTACATTGAATGTACGAGTATGCGAGCTGGAAAGCTAAACAACAACTTAAGCTTGAAAGGAAAACAAAGGAAACTCTTAACCTTGGCTCTGCTCAACTCATGAATAACCGAACTCAATATAAAGCAATAAGACATATGCAATATATATAAAGCTTGTAAAACATTGTAAACAACTTAGTTCGTTAAGGATAAAACAATAACAAACTCAACTTTACTTATATAAAAGTAATAAAAACTTTAAGTGGGAGATTCTTTAACCGACAATCACCACTATGAGCCTTAGTGATGATACAACGTTTTACCTCACGTTGCCCAAGGACCATCCTATACTTTGCCATGATATAGGACCTTACTTAACTTAGTGGATGCACTAGCTTTATCTTACGTGATCATCTAAAAAGAATGACCCGTTAAGTCGCATGTTTGGCTAGATGGTTCTTATAGAGAGTTGAGTTAATATGAACTCGCGTCCCCAATTCGGTGCTCAATACTACTCCCAAAATACTTTAGCTCATAAGTGTTTTAAACATATCTTTCTTTAGTTTGAGATAATTGCTCAAAACTTAGACCAAAGGCTCTTTAGGAATCAAAGTTCCCTCTTCTTTGCTCAAATGTGAAAATATTTATAAAACTTCTTTGGGAATACATAGTTCCCTAATAACTTTTGAGAAATGACCTCAAATCTATACTCTTGGCTTAACTTGAAACTTGAGCCTTAAAACGAAGTTAAAACGTTTAAGAAAGACTCTTGGAAAAAACTTTAAAGACTTGCTTCTTAACTTGTAAACTTGACTTTTAACTTCTCTTGACTTTGATCCTAACTTTCCTCGAATTGGAGTACGGATTCGAGGGTAATGATCTCATGTTTATGGGTGAGTTCTTGACGTTTAGACGTACCTTGGAGTGTGGAAAACAACTATAAAACATAGGTACATTACCAAGGAACATGTATGAAAAAGTGGGGAAGGAATGTGGAAGACTGGCGTCCTTGGTGCTCTGAGAGGCGCGGGGCGCCAGCCCTCAAACTTCAGAGGGGCCTACTGGTTGCTCTGCTAGGTGTATAGGCTTAAGGGCTGGACTTCAGAGTCTATTTTGGGGAGCGCTGGCTGGCGCGACGTCCCAGTCCTTTCCCCAGAAAACTCGACTGTTCTTCTTCATTTTTCCAACTCTAAACCCCTCAACTTCAAAGGTTCCAGCCCAAACACTTGGAATCATAAAATCCCTCAACATACAATGGATTTCAATTCAAAAACACAATTGGAAACATGTCCCACATTAACAAGAAACTTCAACACAACCACAAGATTTCAACAAACAAAACCAATCCTTTTTCTCGGAATTAAAACGAGTTTGGCGTGTGGGGGAATGAACCAGCCCAACACTATGATCTCACATACATTAATAGGGATCACCCCCGACGAAAACCACGACGATCTTGACGAATCCTTGCTTCTTCTTCTCTTTCTCCTCTTCTTTCTCTCTTCTCTCAAAAAGCCCTAACTCTCACTTTTAAAAGGGAAAAACTGATTTAAAATCAGTCTAACACCTCAATATAACCAAAAGAAATGGCTAGGGAAAAGACCAAAATACCCTTACAAATTCGGGCTAACTGCCCGGCCAACAGCCCAACCTCCAAAGGGCATAACTCACTCATAGGAACTCGGAATCAAGCAAATTCGGCGGCGTTGGAAAGATAATTCCTAGGGCTTTCCAAAAATAACTAGAAATACACCTAAATCATCCTGAGATAGGAGTTATGACTACTCAAAGTTGACCAAAAACTCACTTTTTCCATACTTCACCGAATTTCCAGATTTTTAAATTTTTTCCAGAAATGACTATTTCCAATTTCAAGCTTCTTAATAGATATTTCAAATTGCATGACGTTACAATATCTCCCCCTTGGGAACATTCGTTCTCGAATGAGATTACTCTTAAAAGGCTAAGGGTGTAACATCACTCAAACACCCAACAAGCAATCATGCAACAATAACAACAACAACATGCTCACTATAATTTAAAGAGAACTAATAAGGAAATTAATACCTTGATCTGCATTTTCTCTAGATTCAAAGAGATGTTGATATCTCTTCTTCATGTTCTCTTCGGCTTCCCAAGTAGCTTCCTCAACTAATTGGTTCCTCCAAAGGACCTTGACTGAGGTTACCTTTTTCGTTCTCAACCTATGAACTTGGCGGTCTAAAATCTAAACATGAACCTCCTCATAAGATAAGCTATCCTTGATCCTAATACTTTCAATTGGTAGGATCAATGAAGGATCTCCTATGCACTTCTTCAACATGGAGATGTAAAATACCGGATGGACCGCTGCTAGCTCCTGTGGTAGCTCCAACTCAGTAGCAACATTGCCAATCCTCTTGGCTATGTGATAAGGTCCAATATACCAGGGACTAAGTTTCCCCTTCTTACTAAACCTCATAATCCCTTACATGGGTGAAACTTTCAAATATACCCAATCGTCTACTTTAAACCCTAACGCCATTCTCCTAACATCAGTGTA
>NW_006238981.1:1627207-1630580 GCF_000226075.1 Solanum tuberosum | reverse complement strand
CTTTTGAACATTTGCTTTCAACTCAAGCAAAATGGGATCTTGGTCTTGTTTCTCTTTCACTTCTGACACTAATGATGACTCGGCCCCGTTTGTCACCGATATGCCTCCTTCTGTGGAATCCGTAAGTCTGACTCCCAGGCGTGCCAGTCTGTGCACATCTTTTACTAACTCTCTCTTCCCCTCTAACCAACTTCTTTGTCTGAGATTAAGCTCTTTCTGAGTAAGCACATATTGAAGGCTCTTGTGATCAGTGAATATGTCAACATGCACACCATACAAGTAATGATGCCATATCTTCAAAGAGAATACTACAACATCTAACTCTAAGTCAGGGGTTGGGTAGTTCTTCTCATGAACCTTCAACTGTCTGGAGGCATAAGCTATAACCTTTCCATTCTGCATTAAGACACAACCCAAACCAACTCTAGATGCATCACAATACACCACAAAACCTTGAGTACCTTCTGGTAAAGTCAAAACTGGAGCAGTAATCAACCTCTTTTTAAATTCCTGAAAGCTTTTCTCACAAGCTTCAGACCATTGAAATTTCACTGTCTTCTGAGTCAACTTGGTTAAAGGAGATGCAATAGACGAGAACCCCTCTACAAACCTTCTATAATAGCTAGCTAAACCCAAGAAACTCCTAATATAAGTTGGAGATTGTGGGACTAGGCCAATTCTGCACTACCTCAATTTTCGAGTATCAACTTTAATTCCATCACCAGACGCAATGTGGCCTAGGAATGCCACAGACTCAAGCCAAAACTCACACTTAGAGTACTTGGCATACAATCCTTATCTTTCAAAGTCTGAAGAACTATTCTGAGATGGCTAGCATGATCTTCTTCATTCCTTGAATAGATTAGTATGTCATCAATGAAGACGATAACAAACATATCTAAATAAGGTTTGAAGACTCTATTCATAAGGTCCATGAAAGCTACCGGTGCATTGGTCAAACCAAAGGACATGACCAAAAACTCGTAATGACCATATCTGGTTCTGAAAGCTGCCTTTGGAATATCACATCCCCTTACTCTTAGTGGATGATAGCCCGATCTAAGGTCAATCTTCGAAAAACAAGTGGCACCCTGAAGCTGATCAAAAAGATCATCAATCCTCGGAAGAGGGTACTTATTCTTGATGGTAACCTTGTTCAACTGGCGGTAATCTATACACATCCTAAGGGAACCATCTTTCTTTCTCACAAACAAAACCGGAGCTCCCCAAGGTGAGACACTCGGTCGAATGAAACCCTTATCTAGAAGATCTTTCAACTGTTCTTTCAACTCTTTTAACTCTGCCGGTGCCATTCTATAGGGCGGAATAGAGATAGGACGAGTATCTGGAATGAGATCTATGCCGAAATCTATTTCTCTCTCAGGAGGAATTTCGGGTAGGTCATTAGGAAAAACTTCTGGAAACTCTCTTACTATAGAAACTGAATGAAAATGAGGTATCTCAACACTAGAGTCATTAACTCGGACTAAGTGATAGATACAACCCTTCGAAATTAACTTTCTCGCCTTAAGGTACGAAATGAAATGACCTTTAGGCACTGCTGAACTACTACTCCACTCTATGATTGGCTCATTCGGAAACTGAAACTTGACCACTCGAGTTCTACAATCTAATGATGCATAAATGGGATGAAGCCAATCCATACCTAGAATAACATCAAAATCTACCATGTCTAACTCAACCAAATCAACCATGGTGCTCTTGTGATTGATGGAAACGAGACAATCACAATAGACTCTTTCTGCTAGAATAGACTCCCCAACAGGTGTAGAAACACAAAAGGGTTCACAAAGTCTTTCAGGAAGAACATCAAACTTATTTATAACATAAGGATTTACAAAAGATAAACTTGCTCCTGGGTCTAGCAAAGCATACACATCAAAACAAAGACTTTGATCATACCAGTGACAACATTTGGAGAATTCTCTTTCTCATGGCGACTGGTGATTGCATAGAGGCGGTTTGCTCATCCGCCTATACTAGAAGTAGCTCCTCTAGGTGCCATCCTGTTTGGGGGAGCAACTGATGAAGATTGGACCCTATTACTCAGATTTCCACTACCTTGCCTGTTCTTAGGGCACTCCTTCATGAAGTGTCCCTCTTGCCCGCACTTAAAACAACATGTCTGACCATCACGATATTTCCCTGGGTGGGTTCTACCACACCTAGCACATCCAGGGGTCAAACCACCTCCTTGTGCCACACTACCTGAAGACTTTGCTATTCTAGCCTTGAAGTCCTTCGAATTCTGGCCATTATGTTCACCTCTGTATCTGGGTACAGGTGCCCTAGAAGATGATGGAGCAGGTCCCTTCTGCCTTTGTTGAAAGGACGAACGATTCGCATTACCTTTCTGCTGCCCGGACTCATTACCGGTCTTAGCTCTCTTATTTCTGAACTCTTCCCTGTCCCTCAGCTTCTCTTCCTCAACCTGCTGCACATAAACCATCAACCTTGATATGCCCATGTCTCCGATAAGCATTGCAGCCCTACCTTTTTTACTCGACAGACGAGACAACCCAGCTACAAACAAGCTCATTCTACTCCTCATGTCCGCAACCATCTCCGGAGCATAACGGGAGAGTTGGGTGAAGTTTAACCCATACTCATGAACACTCAAAGAATCCTGCTTAAGTGTGAGGAACTCACGTACCTTGGCCTCTTTCAATTCTCGAGGAAAGAAATGTCCCAAGAAAGCTTCCTCAAAACATGCCCAACTCGCAGGTGGTGCATTCTCAGCTCTGCCACCTTTCCACTGGTCGAACCAAGTTCTAGCAACATCCTTCAATTGATAAGTAGCTAGTTCAAGTTGCTCAGTATCTGCCATATGCATCACAACAAAAATCTTCTTCAACTCCTCAATGAAGTTTTCTGGATCCTCAGTAGTGCTCGAACCCATGAAACTCGGAGGATTCATCCCCAAGAACTCACGAATCCTTGAAGTGTCAGCTCCTTTATGTCGAGCTCCCCTTTCCTGACCAATCTGATTAGTTACAGCTTGACTCAGAATTCTAATTGCCTCTCTGAACTCGGCATTAGAAACTTCCCCTTGTGGTTGCACTCCCGGGGCATCAGGTAACTCTTGCTCCTCAACAAAACATCTAGGAAGACGCCCTCTTCCAACTCTTCGTGGAGGCATGATTATCTGAAACACGCGCACAAGCACGAATTAGAAAGAAACTTTTTAGAGATAAACTTTAACGCACGAGATGAGTGTGAATGAAATGAGAAATCTTCCTAAATGTTGCAGCCTCCTAATTATAGATGTGGCGCGCTTCACACTGATAACTAGGACTCTACATACACAGCTTCATAGACTCCCTAGAACTCTTGAACTCGGGGCTCTAATACT
>NW_006238981.1:1625634-1626738 GCF_000226075.1 Solanum tuberosum | reverse complement strand
TAAAGCAATAACAAACTCAACTTTACTTATATAAAAGTAATAAAACTTTAGTAGGAGATTCTTTAACGGACAACCACCACTATGAGCCCTAGTGATGATACAACGTATTACCTCACGTTTCCCAAGGACCATCCTATACCTTGCCATGATATAGGTCCTTACTAAACTTAGTGGATCCACTAGCTTTATCTTACGTGATCATCTAAAAAGAATGATCCGTTAAGTCCCATGTTTGGCTACATGGTTCTTATAGAGAGTTGAGTTAATATGAACTCGCGTCCCCAATTCGGTGCTCAATACTACTCCCAAAATACTTTAGCTCATAAGTGTTTTAAACACATCTTTCTTTAGTTTGAGATAATTGCTCAAAACTTAGCCTAAAGGCTCTTTTGGAATCAAAGTTCCCTCTTTTTTGCTCAAATGTGAAAACATTTATTAAACTTCTTTGGGAATACATAGTTCCTTAATAACTTTTGGGAAATGACCTCAAGTCTATACTGTTGGCTTAACTTGAAACTTGAGCCTTAAAACGAAGTCAAAATGTTTAATAAAGACTTTTGAAAAAACTTTAAAGACTTGCTTCTTAACTTCTAAACTTGACTTCTAACTTCTCTTGACTTTGATCCTAACTTTCCTCGAATTGGAGTACGGATTCGAAGGTAATGATCTCATGTTTATGGGTGAGTTCTTGACGTTTAGACGTACCTTGGAGTGTGGAAAACAACTATAAAACATAGGTACATTACCAAGGAACATGTATGAAAAAGTGGGGAAGGAATGAGGAAGACTGGCGTCCTTGGCACTCTGAGAGTCGCGGGGCGCCAGCCCTCAAGGGCTGGACTTCAGAGTCCCTTTTGGGGAGCGCTGGCTGGCGCGACGCCCCAGTCCTTTCCCCAGAAAACTGGACTTTTCTTCTTCATTTTTCCAACTCTAAACCCCTTAACTTCAAAGGTTCCCACCCCAAACACTTGGAATCATAAAAACCCTCAACATACAATGGATTTCAACTCAAAAACACAACTGGAAACATGTCCCACATCAACAAGAAACTTCAACACAACCACAAGATTTCAACAAACACAACCAATCCTTTTTCTTGGAATA
>NW_006238981.1:1620473-1625235 GCF_000226075.1 Solanum tuberosum | reverse complement strand
ACTTCCAAAGGGCATAACTCACTCATACGAACTCGGAATCGAGAAAATTCAGCGGCGTTGGAAAGATTATTCCAAGGGCTTTCCAAACATAACTATAAATACACCTAAATCATCCTGAGATAAGAGTTATGACTGCTCAGAGTTGACCAAAAACTCACTTTTTCCATAACCAAATTTCCAGATTTTTAAATTTTTTCCAAAAATGACTATTTCCAATTTCAAGCTTCTTCATAGATATTTAAAATTGCATGAAGTTACAGTTAGAAAGGAACTTTTATAGAGATCTATCTCACGGAATAATTATGAAAGAAGTGAGAACATTCCTACGTGTCACAGCCTCCTAATTATAGATGTGGCACGCTTCACACCGATAACTAGGACTCTACTAACACGGCTTCATAGAATCCCTAGAACTCTTAAACTCTGTGATCTAAAACTAAGTTTTCACGCCACGAGCCTACACCCTAGGCAGGACTGGCACTTAAGAACCATTTCTGGCCCCGAGTGAACCCTTGGCCTGGCTTACTTACTCAGCGGAAGACTTACTCATGATATAAATACTTTAAACGTAAATTGAATTGTTAAATAATAAACTTAGAATGTATTAAAATAATATTCACTGGCTAAAGTGGCAACTCAAGTCTCAACCATCAAAACAGTAAATAGAAAAACTCAAGAACTAACATCACTAACTGTCTATGAAGCCTCTAAACAACTGAGATGGACGTCGGGACAAGATCCACGACATCCTAATGAACTAAACATACTGAAAAACAATAAAAGGGGATCCTCCGGAAGCAAGGAGGCTCACCAAAAAACTCTGAAGCTCAACTAGAATCAATGATGCGTTGGATGTTGATCCTACATGTATCTGCATCATAAAAAGATGTAGGCCAAATGGCATCATTATATTGAATGTACGAGCATGCGAAGGGAATACTAAACAATACATAAGCTTAAAAGGAACTGAAAGAACAAACCTAGTCTCAACTGAACTGAACTGAACTGAACTAAACTGAAATCATTTCAATATAAATTAATAATGTAAATGCAATATAAAGAAAAGATTTTAAAACATGAATAAAAACTCTGTGTATTTAGAAATACCATAGTAACTCTGAATGTATGCAAAGATACAATATAAACTCTGGAATGTATATAGAAATACTATTTACTTCTGTGTATATAAGAATACAAAATACTTTTATGGGAGTTTCTCTAACCGACAACCACCACTTAAAAGCTATTGTGATGATACAACATTTTGCCTTATGCTGCCAGGGCCATCATATACCTTGCCGAGGGTATAGAACCTGACTACTAAGTAGATCCACTAGTCTATGCTAAAAATCACTAAGGAATCATCTAAAAAGTATGACCCTTTTCTACCCATGGTGGCTACATGGTTTATGGGGGCTGGGAGTTGTGTGAACACTCCCCCATGTCGGTTCTCAATACTACTCCCAAAATATAATACTAGCTCTTATGTTTAAAAACATACTTCTTTCTGTGGTTTGAGATAATTGCTCAAGACTTAGCTCAAAGGTTCCTCTAGAAATGCTATGTTGTTAGAGGATATAAATATCACGACCCAGGAGTACTCCTTAGACATAACATGGTACATAGAACCCCGGAAGGCCCCATGTAAGCCACTTAGCATATCATAACATAAAGCATTAGAACAATAAGAGTAAAACGCATTTTCAGGTCCAAAATTATTATAAAGGAAAGTAGAAGTCTAGACTTGCCTCAAATAGCCATCTGTTACAATAGTCGAATCAAATAGGGTCACAGCCCATACAATACAATCCAAAATGGAAATATAAGAATGAAACTACAAATGAAATCATATGTCCTCGAATCACGAGGACTCACCAACAAGCAATGAGAAATGAACAAATCCAAGCTCTAGCCATAATGGGAACCACCTTCAGAACCGAACCCTACAATTGGGAAAAGTGTAAGAAAATATGGGTTAGTACAAAATTGCACTAAGTATGATAGTCATGTACAAAATCACTACAACATGCTAAAAGGGACATTTTAGTTGAATGCATGCAATTTACTAAGTTAAAGCATCATTTTGAAGATAGTGGAAGAGCATAAGTCATAAGCATAGTCAACTCATAAATCATCATACCATAAGAGGAACCTACCATAAATACCCTCAAAGCCTACTTGTGAAATGTATGAATAAGATCCCATAATCTCACCCATACTAAGTAAAACTCCTTGAGTAGTCATAGTTCATAATTCATATTCTTGTCATAGTGGGAATAAGCCTTAACCGACATAGACCATGTGAGCTTAACACGGAATCCGGTGTTACCTACACTGAAAAGGGTTGTCCTACTTGCCTAAGGTAAGACCATCATTTGTTAGCTTTTAGGTGGATCTACTAGCTAAATATCCTACGGGGGCAGGTAGTTATGGGATAAGGAGATTGTTACTAAAAACCCTTGCCTTTCTTAACGGGGGAGCTTCCATATCATGAGATTACTTCTAGAAACCCGACCTTTCTTAATGGGAGAGCTTCTATCTCATATTCAATATCCACTCGGTGCTAAGCATTTATCCCACAGAGTACTTATTAAGGCATAACTTGTTTCATTACGATAGCTCATTAGATCATGCGTGAGAATAGCCTTTCGTCGTCCATGTCTAAATATAACATTAGATTCAATTAGGTGAGAATTGATTTTCAACCTAACATCTCCATTATGTGAGAAAATCTTTCACATTATGTTCATTCTGTGTTCATGAGAATAGCCTTTCAATCAACAAACAACATCATCATAATCATGGACACTTCACTTTCAAAGTGTTCTTAATGCATATACATAAATTTCATAATCATACATAATTCTCATACTTTGACCTTCAAGGACCATAGATCATATTTAATCAACACATCTAGAATTACTACATTAGACATGGATAATAACATGATTCAAATAGTTCAATTACTACAAGCATAATCTCATAATACTCTTCTTTCTACAATTCACCCACATCACAAAGTCATAAATTGGGAATATAGAGATTTCATGGATTCTTGGGAGATTTCATCATAAAACTAAAATAAATCATCAATTCAATCATAATATAATGTAATTAAATCATTAGAATCATTTTTGAACGGAATCCATGACTTGGAGTAAAACCCTAGCTTTTGGGGAATCACTATCTTTGAAATTGAGTTTGGAGGGACTCCATGGATGAAGACTATCCATGGATGAAGGAATACCATACCTTAGCTATGGCAATAAAAAAAATTGAATAGAAATCCTCGCTCCTTCAAACCCTAACTTCACCTTCCTTCTTCTTCTTTCTTGGAGTTCTAGAGAAAGATTTTTGGGGGAAAAGTTGGTTTTGATTTGGGATTTTGGAATTATGAGGAAGATGACTTAATTTGGTGACTTAAAGACCTTATATAGTGAGTCTAATTTAGTGTAAAACAACGTCACTTAATATTAATGAAAACCAAAAAACCCCATAATGCTCCTAAGTGTAACTACCAAAAGGCAGTTACACGCCTCACCCACGACTCCACGACCACGGTCCGTAGGTGGACTCACATAGTGTGCTTTCCATCCGTGATCTGGTCAAAGAGTTTCGAACATCCATGCCCACTGACCTATGGACCGTGGACCCACCCACGGGACGTGGGTCCTGGTTTCGTGAATCACTGCCTCAGGTGGTCTCCTGGTGCCCACCTACGAAACTGACCCACGTGGTGTGGAAGGACCTACGGGGCGTAGGTCCCCTTCGTCGGTCACTGTCCAGGCAACAACTTTTGGGGCCTCCTCAAGGACCCATGGTTGGTCCTTGGGGGTTGTACCTTAACGTTCTAACATGAAACCCTATATTTTTAGGTACATGGAGGTACGTTTACGACTCTAACCCTCATGTTAAGCCTTAGTTTAGCCTACTAGTTTCTAGAGTGTAACAATAAATATCTCTAGGCTCATGACTCATGCTCAGTAGGTTAAATGAGATAATCTTAGAGAACTAGCTAAGGACAACAAGAAGGCTAGAATAGGCAACTATGAGTACTCTCAGCAGAAATCCGGTGGTGGAAATCCCTCAAAATTTCAACATAAATCTTCAGCCCCAGCACCTTCATCAACTAGTGCTCCATCCCCAAGTTTCGACAGGATCAGAAAGGTAGGGCATAAAGCTCTAAGTCTCAAGGAAGTACTTCAGGTAACAGGACCTACCCGACTTGTCCAAAGTGTGGTAAGAACCATCCGGGTGAGTGTCTTGCAGGCAATGAATGGTGCTTTGGATGTGGTCAGTCTGGCCATAGGTTGAAGGATTTCCCTTCTGCCAGACAAGGAAAATAAGGTAACAATAATAGGGCTCAGTCTACAGCTCCAGCAGCACTAGCAGGACGCCTAACTCAGCAGGGTACTTCATTTGGTACATGTGGTGTTCAGCGCCATAACAAGTTGTATGCTCTCCAGGATCAGGAAGATTCTCCTGATGTGGTTACTAGTACGTTACGAGTCTTTTATTTAGATGTTTATGCTTTGTTACATCCAGGGGTTAATCTTTCCATTGTAACTCCATATATAGCAGTGAACTTCGGTGTCAGTCCAGAAACTCTCTCGAAACCCTTCTCAGTCTCTACTCCAGTTGGTGACCCAGTTATAGCTAGACGGTTATACAGAAATTGCCCTGTTACAGTCTCTCAGAAAGTCACCTCAAGCAGATCTTGTAGAGTTAGAAATGGTAGACTTCGATGTCATTCTAGGCATGG
>NW_006238981.1:1609893-1620433 GCF_000226075.1 Solanum tuberosum | reverse complement strand
GTTACATTCATGTTATGCCTCAGTCGATTGTAGAACTAGGATCGTTAATTTTAAGTTTCCACACGAGACAGCCGTAGAATGGAAGGGTAGTAGCTCAATGCCTATAGATCGATTTATCTCTTACCTTAAGGCCAAAAAAATGATATCAAAAGGGTACATCTATCACCTTGTTCGGGTAAATGATTCAAGCTCCAAGACCCCAACTCTTGAGTCAGTTCTAGTAGTAAATGAGTTTCCGAAAGTGTTTCCAGAAGATCTTCTCAGAGTTCCTCCAGGAAGGGAAATTAACTTCGAAATAGATCTCCTTCCAGATACTCAGCCTATTTCAGTTCCTCCTTACAGAATGGCTCCAGCTAAGCTTAAAGAATTGAAAGAGCAGTTGAAAGACCTCCTAGATAAAGGCTTCATCAGATCGAGTATATCCTCGTGGGGTGCTCCAGTATTATTCGTGAAAAAGAAAGATGGTTCTGTCAGGATGTGCATTGATTATCGGCAGTTGAACAAAGTCACAATCAAGAATAAGTACCCTATCCCCGAGATTGATGACTTGTTCTACCAACTTCAGGGTGCTAGTCATTTTTCAAAAATAGACCTCAGATCCGGTTATCATCAGCTCAGAGTCAGAGATAGTGACATCCCGAAAACAGCCTTCAAAAATCTGTACAGTCATTATGAATTTGTAGTTATGTCATTTGGACTAACCAATGCTCCTGCAACTTTCATGGACTTAATGAACATGGTGTTCAAGTAGTATTTGGACTTGTCCGTTATCGTCTTCATTGATGATATCCTCATTTACTCTAGGAATGACGAGGAGCATGCGACTCATCTAAGAGGTTTTCTTTAGACTCTCAAACATCACCAGTTATTCGTGAACTTTAGCAAATGTGGGTTTTGGTTACAATCAATTGCTTTCCTTGGTCATATCGTATCTAGCGAACGGATCGAGTGGATTCTCAGAACATAGAGGCAGTGAAACAATAGCCTGACCCACCTTTCCAACATATATCAGAAGTTTCTTGGGTATGGCTGGTTATTACAGGAGATTCCTTGAAGGATTTTCATCCATAGCTTCCCCATTTACCAGGTTGACTCGAAAAAAAGGTTAAGTTTCAGTGGTCAGATGAGTATGAGAAGAGCTTCTCAGAACTAAAAACTAGGTTGACTATAACTCTTGTTTTGACTCTACCAGAGGATTCAGATGGTTATGTGATCTATTGTGATGCATCCAGAGTCGGCCTAGGTTGTGTGTTGATGCAGCGAGGTAAGGTTATAGCTTATTCTTCTAGAGAGCTTAAGGTTCATGAGAATAAATATCCGACTCATGATGTCGAGCTTGCAGCCGTATTATTTGCCCTAAAGATTTCGAGACATTACTTGTATGGTGTTCACGTAGATGTTTTCACAGATCATAAGATCCTCCATGTATTCACCTAGAAAGAGTTGAATCTTTGCCAGAGGAGATGACTTGAATTCCTCAAGGATTATGACATAAATGTGCTTTACCATCCTGGTAAGGCCAATGTAGTAGCAGATGCTCTTAGTAGACTATCTANTATGATATGAATGTGTTTTACCATCCTGGTAAGGCCAATGTAGTAGCAGGTGCTCTTAGCAAACAATCCATGGGTAGCATAGCACATGTTGGGGAATAAAGGAAGGAATTAGCAAAAAACGTTGTTCACCGGCTTGCTCGCTTAGTAGTTGGTCTTACGGACATGCCAGATAGTGGTGTGATAGTTCAGAATAGATCAGAATCATCATTGGTAGTGGAGGTTAAGGAAAAATAGGACAGTGATCCTATATTTCTTCAATTGAAGGGTGCAGTTCATCAGCAGAAAGTTCAGGTTTTCTCCCAAGGGGGAGAAGGTGTACTTCGTTACCACGGTCACTTATGTGTTCCTAAGGTGGGTGAGTTGAGGCAGCAGATCCGTACAGAAGCACATAACTCCAAATATTCTATTCATCCAGGTGCCACCAAGATGTACCATGATCTGCAGGAAGTCTTTTGGTGGAATGGCATAAAGAGGGATATAGCAGATTTTATGGCTAAGTGCCCTAATTGTCAACAAGTTAAGGTAGAACATCGTAAACCAGGAGGTATGATTATGTGTTCCTAAGGTGGGTGAGTTGAGGCAGCAGATCCGTACAGAAGCACATAACTCCAAATATTCTATTCATCCAGGTGCCACCAAGATGTACCATGAGCCCATAACTCCAGATATTCTATTCATCCAGGTGCCACTAAGATGTACCATGATCTACGGGAAGTCTTTTGGTGGAATGGAATGAAAAGGATATAGTAGATTTTGTGGTTAAGTCTAATTATCAGCAAGTGAAAGTAGAATATCAGAAACCAGGAGGTATAACACAAAAGATCAACATTCCTATATCGAAGTGGGAAGTGATAAATATGGACTTCATTACAGGTTTACCTCGTACTCGCAGACAACATGACTCCATTTGGGTGATAGTAGAAAGAGTTTCCAAGTCCACTCACTTTTTGGCTGTCAAGACGACAGACTTAGCGGAGGACTACACTTAACTCTACATTAATGAGATAGTCAAGTTACATGGGGTTCCTTTGTCTATCACCTCAGATAGAGGTCCTCAGTTTACCTCTCATTTCTGGAAATTGTTCCAGAAAGGTCTTGGTACTCAGGTTAATCTCAGTACAACATTTCATCCACATAGGGATGGTCAGGCAGAGCGTACCATTCAGACCTTAGAGGGCATGTTGAGAGATTGTGTGATCGATTTTAAGGGAAATTGGGATCATCACCTACCTCTTACAGAGTTCACCTATTATAACTATTATCATTCTAGTATTCAGATGGCCCCTTATGTGGCATTATATGGGCGTAGATGCAGATATCCAATCGGTTGGTTTGAAGTAGGTGAAGCAGCCTTGATTGGGTGAGATTTGGTTCATTAGGCTTTCAAAAAGTTCAGCTCATCAGAGATAGACTAAAGACAACCCAGAGTCATCAAAAGTCCTATGCAGATGTGAGGAGAAGGGACTTAGAATTTGAAATCGATGATAGGGTTTTCCTGAAGATGTCACCTATGAAGGGGGTGATGAGATTTGGCAAGAAAGGGAAGCTCAATCCTAGATACGCAAGTCCTTACAGAATCTTAAAAAGGGATGGTAAAGTGTATTATGAGTTAGAGTTGCCAGCAGAACTAACAGCGGTTCACCCAGTCTTTCACATTTAATTGTTGAAGAAGTGTGTGGGTGATCCGGCATCCATAGCACCATTAGAAAGTGTGGTTGTGAAGGATGGTCTCACTTATGAGGAGGTGCTAGTTAAAAAAAATTATCGTCAGGTTCGTAGGTTGAGAGACAAAGAAGTCTCTTCAGTCAAGGTTTTGTGGAGGATTCAGTCTGTAGAGGGAGCTACTTGGGAAGCAGAAGCAGCCATGAAGGTCAAGTACCCTCATCTCTTTCCTTCCGATTCCATTTCAACTTCAGTTAATAGTTCCTCTCCAGTCTCTCAGTTTACTCTTGCGTAAAATCAGTCTCAATATCTTGTTCCTTCGTTTGTTCTTGCATTTTCAGCATATTTTCATGTACTTGGAACTCATTCAGATTTCAGTTTCCAGTACTTAGTGGTAGGGATTGCAGCTCCTTCCCTCCATATTCAACTAGTTTAGACTCCATTCAAGGACAAATGTTCCCAAGGAGAAGATAGTGTAACACACCATATTCGAAAAAGGATAAATTGTAGATTTTTGGAAAATGTAGGTGCCACCAACAGGGACCACATATGGACTGTAGGTTGCTCCACGTACCGTAGGTGGGGTCCGTGGTTGGTCACCTCAACTCCTCCAGAAATTTTCTAGAAAAAGGCATGACCTACGACGGGATCTACGGACCATAGGTGGGACAACGGTCCGTGGTCCAGGTCCGTGGATCATGACCCTATGCACCACTCTCTGACAGCCAATCGACGACTGACAAGACGAACCGTGAGTCAACCTACGGTCCATCGGTCTGGTCTATCGATGGCCCCGACAGCCTTTATGTTAGGGTCATTTTGGTCTTTTCCCCTATGCGTTGGACACCTAAACTATGTCATTTAACCTGTAAACTATGTAGTTTTGGTCAGTTTAAGCCTAGTAACTTAATCAGATCTTTCCCTAGTCGATTCATTCTCCAAAATTCACCAAAACTAGAGCAAAAAAATTAGAAACAGTCGACCCAGCCCTCTCCAAAAATGCAACAAGTTTTCTTCAGTTCCAGCCCCAAAATCGAAAGATTTCTCTGTGAAATTCATCACCATGTATGTGGAATTTCACTAGTGGATTCCTTTCTTCAACTAGGTCCCTAGAATTTAGTCAAATTCTTGATTCTCTATCTCTTGTTTAGACTAAGGGTTTCTAGAACTTTAGAAAATTACGGTGATTTAGCTGTTATAGTGTTCTTAATTAGATTATCATGTTTTCGTAACATTGTTGCTTAGTTCCTTGCATGAAACTCAGAACCCTAGATGTGTATATTTGTTTAGTATAGGAATTACACTAGCTAGGTCAGATAAACAAATATACATGCCTCATATTTAGAATGTTTCATTATCAGTACTTAAATGATGCATTCTCATTTAGCATGCTAGAATATTAAGCTATACATTATATTTGTCACGACCCAGGGGTACCCCCTAGACGTAACAGGGCGTACTTGACCTCAAGGGGTCGCATACAAGCCCTTAGCATATCATAAGCATAGAACTCATAGAAATGATTCAGAATTAAAAAATTTCTTTACGATCGAAGTCTTTCATAAAAGAGAATGGGAATCTAGACACTGTCTCATTTAGCCATCTAAATACAATCAGTAACGAATAGGGACACATCCCTTACAATAGTTCTCAAATGACATAATAAAAGAAACTACTAGGTAATGATACTCATCCTCGAATATTGAGGACTCACCAACTAGCAAGGGGGGTTATCTATCCCAAGCTTGAATCACTAGAAGACCACCTTCGAGAACAAACCCTACACTTATAAAAAAATGTTGAAATATGGGTTAGCACAAAAATGTACTAAGTATGGTGGCCATGCATAAAAATCATTGAAACATGCTAAAAAGGACATTTTGGTTGAAAGCCATGCATATGCCAATTTGAACATCATCTTTGAAACTAATTGGAGAACATACTCATAAGACAACTCATAGATAGTGCATCATAGCATAAGCACAACAACATAGTCACAAACATAGTCTCTAATCATATGCATAATGCAATCATCAACATTAATAAGGCATATTGTACATACATAGTCAAATACCAAGACCACCTCATCACAATAGAACCATAACCACCATGGCTACTCTCAAAGTCTACTTGTGCCATGTATGAATGAAGTCCCATACCCTCACCCACACTAAGTAGATCTTCTTGAGGAGTCGTTAGTCATAGTTAATGTTTCATGTTCATGGTTTATTTACATAAGAGAAACACACCATTGCTGGCTACTCTCAAAGTCTACTTGTGCCATGTATGAATGAAGTCCCATACCCTCACCCACACTAAGTAGATCTTCTTGAGGAGTCGTTAGTCATAGTTAATGTTTCATGTTCATGGTTTATTTACATAAGAGAAACACACCATTGCTGGCTACTCTCAAAGTCTACTTGTGCCATGTATGAATGAAGTCCCATACCCTCACCCACACTAAGTAGATCTTCTTGAGGAGTCGTTAGTCATAGTTAATGTTTCATGTTCATGGTTTATTTACATAAGAGAAACACACCATTGCTGGCTACTCTCAAAGTCTACTTGTGCCATATATGAATTACATCTCATAATACCGCTCCTACTAAGTAGACCCTTTAGAGTAACCATAGAACATAACTCACTTTCTTGTTCATGGAGGGAAAATTGCCTTAACTGACATAGACCATGTGAGCTACATGGAATCCGGTGTCATGTAACCCCACACCGAAAGAAGGTGTTCTACTTGCCTAAGGTAGAACTAAATGTATTAGCTTTTAAGTGGATCCACTAGCTAAAGATCTATGTGGGCACATAGTTATGGGATAGGGAGATTGCTTCTAAAAACCAGGCCTATTATATTGACGGGAGAGCTTCCATCTCATGTGACCAAGTGTAGAAGACCCAGCTTATTGTATTGACGGGAAGGCCTCTACCTCATTTTCCATATCCACTCGGTGCTAAGCATTTTTTCCCAAAATTACTTGTTTAGTCTTGAATTGGATTTACTTGTTTGAAGGTGTATTTTACCCTTTGTTCAACCCAACTCATAAAATAGCTCATAGATTCAATTAGGTGAGGATGGACTTTCAACCTTAGAATCATCATTAGTATGTGAGTAAACCTTTCACACCAAGATCATGTGTTTTCGTGAGAATGGACTTTCAATCAACACAATAGGATCATCATGGTCATGTACATTTCATGCATAGTAATGTGTAAGGGTGCATATGAGAACTATACTTTCAATTAACACCATTGATACATCATAATCATGTTTATGCATGGAGTGTGCGTGTGTGTGATTGTCCTTGGAATGACACAACAACAACATTATCATTATAGACACTTCCCTCTCACAGTGTTCATAAGCATGTACATAATATCACAATCATGCATAATTCACATATATTGCATTCAAGGATCATAGACCATGTACTTCAACACATCTAACATTCATTATAGTAGACATGTATATAATCATAATTCAAGTAGTTCATTAATTGTATGTATAAGCTCATGTAATCATATTTTTGGTCATGTGGGTAAAGTCCCTATACAATACTACCATATACAATTACACATGCACAATGGCTTCATTCTTAAAGCCTCAATATTCATAGTTCATTCCTTTAACTTTTACCTTTAAAGCCCTAGGAGTCATATTCATATTATGATCATTACTCTCAAGCAATACCTCACATGGTCATCATGTAACCCTAACTCTCAAGGTAGACTAACCACATGGTTCATTTTATTCAATTATAGTCACATAGCATCAAGTAAACTAAATCTCAATACTACTTCAACCATGATTCATCATGTAAGACCTAATCAAGTTAATTCATGTCTACAAGCTTTTATCATAGGTAATTCGTGTTTAGGTGATCTAATCTAAGGCAATTCATCAACAAGTTCATCAATTTCAGAAGGTCACATCTAAACCCTTAATTTGGCTCTTTCATGACATAACCCAAGGCTATATCATTTTCAACCTAGAATCTTAGGTTAATCAAGAATACATGTAGAATCATACTAAAATCATGTAATTACATCATAATCAACTCACATCCAATCAATTGGATCAACTTGCAACAACATTCATAGTGTAAAGAAGAACCATAGCTAGGATTGGAAAAACTCATGGATTCTTTAGGAATTCGAGTTAAAATCATATAAAATCCATAATACATTCATAAACAATCATATTTCATCATTTAAAAACAACTTTGAAAGGAATCCATGGGGTTGAGTTGAAACCCTAGTTATTTGGGTTTTCTAGATTTGAGATAAAAGCTTCTGAAGGGGCTCCTTGGGTGAAACCTACCCAAGGATGAAAACTACCATACCTTAGGTGTAGAATCCAACCAAATTCGTATTGAAAATCTCCCTTCTTCAAGCTCTACTTGATCTCTTTCTCTATTTTTCAATGGAGGTTTCTAGAGAGAAGATTTTGGTGAGGAGAGTAGCTGGGATTTGATTTGGGGTCTTGCGTTATAATGAATTAATTAGGTGTTTAATGACATAAAATAGTTTATATAGGTGTAATAAGTCTATATAAAACGACCCTTAATGAAAAATAATTAAAAAGAAATTTCCTAAACTAACTTACCTTAGGCCGAGATTTTGGACAGCATTGCAGTGATGACCTACGGCCACCACCTACGGGGCGTAGGTCAGCTCACGTCCCGTACTGGTGGGGCGTAGGTTGAACCTGCAGCTTACTTGGTTTCCCTTAGACCCACGAGCCACTCCCACGGAGTGTGGACCACCCTACGGGGCGTAGGTCCCCTCCGTGGGTCACACAATTTTGGCAGCTTTTTGGAACTTAGGCAACCTTGGGGTTTAGACTTTAGGGTCCTCCTCAAGGACCCTTGGTTGATCCTTGAGGGTTGTACCTTAAGTTCTAACCCCTAAAAATCTCAACCTAAGCTTTGGAAGTCGTTTTACACTTCTAAACCCCACAACACACTCAAAACGAACTCGTTAGGCTCTAGTTTCACCTACTAGTTTCTGTTAGGCTCTGGCTTGGTCTTACTAGTTTTCCGAGTTGTTACATTATCTCCCCCTTAGGAACATTCGTCCTCGAATGACACTTTAAACACTTTTAAGGAATTAAAGACTCAAGACCAGCAGCCCATCATGCATCAAAACATCATAAACAATACAACACTAGGAGGAAACATCAACTCCATCTCAAACGTAATCCATGCAACACAAGAAAGTAGGAACTACATTTACAAACTTATTTTGCATGAAGACTTCAACATTTCTCATTTCATTAGAGGAATTACCTTCTCCAACTCATATCATGCTCATCATAACATCATTAAGCACATTATGCAATTTACTCTCAAAAAGCATTTCATTCAAGGAGGAATTTATCAACTCCAAACTAAAGCATGCTCATGTATTCTTCTCATGAAGTACAATAGGCACCTCTTACTCAAAGCACTACAACATGAGAAAACAATTCACATAAACTCATTTCCTTTCAAAACACAAGTTTTCATTAATATGCATTAAATAAAGAAGTCATGGCAACACATAAGCACATAACAACAATGGTAGCTAGGCACACCATCTCCCCCTTGGGAGTTAGCCTATACAAGCTCTTCTAAATATCATCTATCACATAATCATAGGAGGAACTAGCTTCTCCAACTAAAAGCAAGTTCAACACAACATTATGGAGCCAATGAGCCAATTCATTAAAAGCACAATAAGGCATGTTCATCATCAACTCATGAAGTCAAATATGCCATCATCATACTAAAATGCACAATATCATGAGGAACATATAAATCATGGAAACTCATTTTATCCAAAACATGAATCCTTTCAAGAACATGCATAACACAAGGAGACCATAGGAACACATAAATCACACATGACCTCAAAGACATGAAACAAGTCACAAGGAACTCTTGGTCTCAAGCTAGAATATGAATAGAAGAAAAAGATGAGGATATCAGGACTCTCAAAATCTTGTTATCTAAACATACTATCTCCCTCTGGGAGTAAGGCCCCTTACTAAAACCTCAATCACCACTCCTTTTAACCAATCCCCAAAGACATAGCCAAAACTCATAACAACCTTGTCGAGTTCTAAAACCAATAGAGGTCTAATAACTATGCATCCAAACCCTACCAAGGTTAACAAGAGTAACTCTATGGGACAAGGGAATCGTGGGAACAAATAACATCCAAGACTCCACAATCATGAAACGAGTTAAGAAAGACTTATCATCTTAAGCTAGAGGAGGAATAGAAGGGAACATAAGGATATCGGGATATCTCATTGGCCCTTGGCCTCCCAAGTAGCTCCCTCAAATAAAACCCTTACTAAAATACCACTCCTCATCATTCTCATGGAAGCACTTTCTTACTCTTCTATTTCTTAATTAGCTGGTCTAAGCCAACCTTAAGACACAACATAATCCAAACTTATGACATAGAATTTCCCTCCTTCCACTCTCGGATAGGCTCATTCAGGAACTAACAATTTGACTATACGGGTTCTATCATCACATAGGAGCATGAAAATAGCACTACCAATCCATCCCAAGGATGACATCTAAATCTAGCATATCAAGTCATATCTAGTCACATCACCATAATCAGCATAACAACTAACATCTTCTCCCTCGCTCCTTGTAGCATGAGCCCTTCAAGTAGTCATATCTTGAAAGCCATCCTATAGGGAGAAAGACCATATAGAGTTAGAGTCTATGAAACAACCAGAGAATGAAGAAGTGAAATTTCCTATCGTCTTGTAGCCTCTCATTCATAAATGTGGCGCACTTCACACTATATACAAGACTCTAATAAACGTGGCTTATGAGACATCAACCTAAAATTATCCCAAAATCTTATGCTCTGATACCAAGTTTGTCAAACCCAAGGGTACCTCCTAGACGTAACACGGCGTACTTGACCTCAAGGGGTCGCATACAAGCCCTTAGCATATCATAAAAATAAAACTCATAGAAATGATTCGGAATTAAAAAATTTCTTTACGATCGAAGTCTTTCATAAAAGAGAATGGGAATTTAGACACTGTCTCATTTAGCCATCTAAATACAATCGAATAATGAATAGGGACACATCCCTTACAATAGTTCTCAAATGACATAATAAAAGAAACTACTAGGTAAAGATACTCATACTCGAATATTAAGGACTCACCAACTAGCAAGGGGGTTATCTATCCAAGCTTGAATCACTAGAAGACCACCTTCGAGAACCAACCCTACACTTATTAAAAATGTTGAAATATGGGTTAGCACAAAAATGTACTAAGTATGGTAGCCATGCATAAA